>NW_022265987.1:87500-95000 GCF_002021735.2 Oncorhynchus kisutch | reverse complement strand
TCCCTGGATGGAATGTCCACTAGACCCCTCAGGACCAGGGTTATAGGTCATATCTTACCGGTGGTCCCTGGATGGAATGTCCACTAGACCCCTCAGGACCAGGGTTATAGGTCATATCTTACCGGTGGTCCCTGGATGGAATGTCCACTAGACCCCTCAGGACCAGGGTTATAGGTCATATCTTACCGGTGGTCCCTGGATGGAATGTCCACTAGACCCCTCAGGACCAGGGTTATAGGTCATATCTTACCGGTGGTCCCTGGATGGAATGTCCACTAGACCCCTCAGGACCAGGGTTATAGGTCATATCTTACCGGTGGTCCCTGGATGGAATGTCCACTAGACCCCTCAGGACCAGGGTTATAGGTCATATCTTACCGGTGGTCCCTGGATGGAATGTCCACTAGACCCTTCAGGACCAGGGTTATAGGTCATATCTTACCGGTGGTCCCTGGATGGAATGTCCACTAGACCCCTCAGGACCAGGGTTATAGGTCATATCTTACCGGTGGTCCCTGGATGGAATGTCCACTAGACCCCTCAGGACCAGGGTTATAGGTCATATCTTACCGGTGGTCCCTGGATGGAATGTCCACTAGACCCCTCAGGACCAGGGTTATAGGTCATATCTTACCGGTGGTCCCTGGATGGAATGTCCACTAGACCCCTCAGGACCAGGGTTATAGGTCATATCTTACCGGTGGTCCCTGGATGGAATGTCCACTAGACCCCTCAGGACCAGGGTTATAGGTCATATCTTACCGGTGGTCCCTGGATGGAATGTCCACTAGACCCCTCAGGACCAGGGTTATAGGTCATATCTTACCGGTGGTCCCTGGATGGAATGTCCACTAGACCCCTCAGGACCAGGGTTATAGGTCATATCTTACCGGTGGTCCCTGGATGGAATGTCCACTAGACCCCTCAGGACCAGGGTTATAGGTCATATCTTACCGGTGGTCCCTGGATGGAATGTCCACTAGACCCCTCAGGACCAGGGTTATAGGTCATATCTTACTGGTGGTCCCTGGATGGAATGTCCACTAGACCCCTCAGGACCAGGGTTATAGGTCATATCTTACCGGTGGTCCCTGGATGGAATGTCCACTAGACCCCTCAGGACCAGGGTTATAGGTCATATCTTACCGGTGGTCCCTGGATGGAATGTCCACTAGACCCCTCAGGACCAGGGTTATAGGTCATATATCATATCTTACCGGTGGTCCCTGGATGGAATGTCCACTAGACCCCTCAGGACCAGGGTTATAGGTCATATATCATATCTTACCGGTGGTCCCTGGATGGAATGTCCACTAGACCCCTCAGGACCAGGGTTATAGGTCATATCTTACCGGTGGTCCCTGGATGGAATGTCCACTAGACCCCTCAGGACCAGGGTTATAGGTCATATATCATATCTTACCGGTGGTCCCTGGATGGAATGTCCACTAGACCCCTCAGGACCAGGGTTATAGGTCATATATCATATCTTACCGGTGGTCCCTGGATGGAATGTCCACTAGACCCCTCAGGACCAGGGTTATAGGTCATATATCATACTTTACCGGTGGTCCCTGGATGGAATGTCCACTAGACCCCTCAGGACCAGGGTTATAGGTCATATATCATATCTTACCGGTGGTCCCTGGATGGAATGTCCACTAGACCCCTCAGGACCAGGGTTATAGGTCATATCTTACCGGTGGTCCCTGGATGGAATGTCCACTAGACCCCTCAGGACCAGGGTTATAGGTCATATCTTACCAGTGGTCCCTGGATGGAATGTCCACTAGACCCCTCAGGACCAGGGTTATAGGTCATATCTTACCGGTGGTCCCTGGATGGAATGTCCACTAGACCCCTCAGGACCAGGGTTATAGGTCATATCTTACCGGTGGTCCCTGGATGGAATGTCCACTAGACCCCTCAGGACCAGGGTTATAGGTCATATCTTACCGGTGGTCCCTGGATGGAATGTCCACTAGACCCCTCAGGACCAGGGTTATAGGTCATATCTTACCGGTGGTCCCTGGATGGAATGTCCACTAGACCCCTCAGGACCAGGGTTATAGGTCATATCTTACCGGTGGTCCCTGGATGGAATGTCCACTAGACCCCTCAGGACCAGGGTTATAGGTCATATCTTACCGGTGGTCCCTGGATGGAATGTCCACTAGACCCCTCAGGACCAGGGTTATAGGTCATATCTTACCGGTGGTCCCTGGATGGAATGTCCACTAGACCCCTCAGGACCAGGGTTATAGGTCATATCTTACCGGTGGTCCCTGGATGGAATGTCCACTAGACCCCTCAGGACCAGGGTTATAGGTCATATCTTACCGGTGGTCCCTGGATGGAATGTCCACTAGACCCTTCAGGACCAGGGTTATAGGTCATATCTTACCGGTGGTCCCTGGATGGAATGTCCACTAGACCCCTCAGGACCAGGGTTATAGGTCATATCTTACCGGTGGTCCCTGGATGGAATGTCCACTAGACCCCTCAGGACCAGGGTTATAGGTCATATCTTACCGGTGGTCCCTGGATGGAATGTCCACTAGACCCCTCAGGACCAGGGTTATAGGTCATATCTTACCGGTGGTCCCTGGATGGAATGTCCACTAGACCCCTCAGGACCAGGGTTATAGGTCATATCTTACCGGTGGTCCCTGGATGGAATGTCCACTAGACCCCTCAGGACCAGGGTTATAGGTCATATCTTACCGGTGGTCCCTGGATGGAATGTCCACTAGACCCCTCAGGACCAGGGTTATAGGTCATATCTTACCGGTGGTCCCTGGATGGAATGTCCACTAGGCCCTTGAGGACCAGGGTTATAGGTCATATCTTACCGGTGGTCCCTGGATGGAATGTCCACTAGGCCCTTGAGGACCAGGGGGGCCCTGTGGTCCAGGAGGACCTTTATCACCAACTAGTCCTTGAGGCCCCTGGAGAAGACAGACCATTTATTTAAAATCACACAATGTTAACCAATGACTCATGGCTGTTTCCTTACTGATTTATAAACTATATTTCAACTGATAAACTGATCAATAGTCTATAAACGACTTTAAAAACCTTTAAACACATTTGTAAAGCATACCTTAATGTAACGTGTTACAACAACAGAGTTGATTAACCGCCCGACCTGTTTACATAAAATTGAATTGAACTAAAAGTTTGTTAGGTTTTCTCTCTCTGGTGATCAATATGTTCTGTGTCTTCAACGTCCATGTTTGGACATCAGGTTTTAGAGCTACGGTCTGATAGCCTTCCCTCTACAACACAATGGCGTGTCCTTGGGTCTCTCGCTGGGATATTCATAAAGTGCAACGGGTAGCCCACAGGACCGTTCTCCCAGGACACTCATTAGAATGGAGTTTACATTGGGGACTGTGCTCCAGGAAATTGATTTAGGATGTGTCCCAAATGGCACCATAGGGCTTTGGTCAAAAGTAGTGCACTATATAGGGAATAGGATGCAAATTAGGACGTATTTTAGCCAATACCCAACAGTACATTTGAAATGAGATTACAGCCGTCCTGGGTTGGGTTTGTTTGGCACCATAATGAAATCTGTTTCTAGCATGGCCTCGCCGTTCACATCTGTTGTAACTTTGTTAGCGAGCTGCCAGTGTGAAACTGGGCTGGAAGCAGAGGGACTGGAGAGGCCAGCAGCCTGCAGCCTTAGAGGCTGATAAAGCAGTTAAACAGACGGAGAGAGGGGACTGTCCCATTTACCAAACCTGGGTTCAAACACTATTTCAAATGTTTAAAATACTTTGAGAGTTTGATTTAGTGTCAGGTGGGCGGGGTTTGAATGCCTGGTGGGCTGGGTTTAAATGCCAGATTTGCTGGGTTTGAATGCCAGATGGGTGGGGTTTGCATGCCAGGTGGGTGGGGTTTGCATGCCAGGTGGGCGGGGTTTGAATGCCAGATGGGTGGGGTTTGCATGCCAGGTGGGTGGGGTTTGCATGCCAGGTGGGCGGGGTTTGAATGCCAGATGGGCTGGGTTTGAATGCCAGGTGGGCGGGGTTTGAATGCCAGATGGCCAGGGTTTGAATGCCAGATGGGCTGAGTTTGAATGCCAGATGGGTGGGATTTGAATGCCAGGTGGGCGGGGTTTGAATGCCAGGTGGGCTGGGTTTGAATGCCAGGTGGGCGGGGTTTGAATGCCAGGTGGGCTGGGTTTGAATGCCAGATGGGTGGGGTTTGCATGCTAGGTGAGCTGGGTTTGAATGCCAGATGGGTGGGGTTTGCATGCTAGGTGAGCTGGGTTTGAATGCCAGATGGGTGGGGTTTGCAATGCAGGGGGGTGGGGTTTGCGCTTTTGGGACTTTTGTAATTGGTTCCATTGCAACAGGCAATTCCATTGCAACAAGTTCAGTATTTGAACCCAGGTCTGAGTCAGACACAGAGAGAACTGGAATAACAACGTTTCAGCGTACTCCTAAAACTACAGTCCAAGTAAAATGATCCTGTTTAACTACAACCTACACAAGCCTCTCCTGGCTTCGACATGAAGACTGCTGGCATGAAGCCACAATGACACGGCGAGGTTCACTTAGTGTGTGAAAACAGAGACATCCTCCAAAAATAACAGAATTGCACGTTAGGTTGCACATTTATGTATCTCCACATCTCAGCCGTTGATTCAGGCTATTTATTGGAGGAAATTCCATTCTTATTCTTTATGGTCTAGGTGGCCCCTCACGTACTGTAACCAGAGTACGTGTTACTGTGGAAGCACTGAGCTGCTACAAAATATTAAGATCACACCCCCCATGTTGACTCTAATGCTTCCCACAGTTATTATTGGCTGGATGGCCTTTGGGTGGTGGACCATTCTTGATACACATGGGAAACTGTTGAGTGTGAAAAACCCAGCAACGTTGAAGTTCTTGACCCAAACCGGTGTGCCTGACACCTACTACCGTACTCCATTCAAAGGCACTTACATCTGTTGTCTTGCCCTTTAACCCTCTGAATGGCCCACATACACAATCCATATCTCAATTGTCTCAAGGCTTAAAAATCTGGATTTAACAAGCGACATCAATAAGGGTTCATAGCTTTCCCCTGGTCAGTCTATGTAGTGGTCTGTACACTGAGCTGTATTGGGACCCTCCAGTATGTGTTACTATGGAAACACTGAGCTGTATTGGGACCCTCCAGTATGTGTTACTATGGAAACACTGAGCTGTATTGGGATGGAGACCCTCCAGTATGTGTTACTGTGGAAACACTGAGCTGTATTGGGACCCTCCAGTATGTGTTACTATGGAAACACTGAGCTGTATTGGGATGGATCCGCTCCAGTATGTGTTACTATGGAAACACTGAGCTGTATTGGGACCCTCCAGTATGTGTTACTATGGAAACACTGAGCTGTATTGGGATGGAGATCCTCCAGTATGTGTTACTATGGAAACACTGAGCTGTATTGGGATGGGAACCCTCCAGTATGTGTTACTATGGAAACACTGAGCTGTATTGGGATGGATCCCCTCCAGTATGTGTTACTATGGAAACACTGAGCTGTATTGGGACCCTCCAGTATGTGTTACTATGGAAACACTGAGCTGTATTGGGATGGAGCCCCTCCAGTATGTGTTACTATGGAAACACTGAGCTGTATTGGGATGGAGTCCCTCTATCTGTGTCCCAAATGGTACCCTATTCCCAATGTAGTGCCCTTCTTTTCACCAGAGCCCTGATCCAAAGTAGTGCACTATAGAGAGAACAGGGGTGCCATTTGGGACACAACAACCTGTGTAAGCACTGAGCAGCATAGTGTGATGGAGGATGAATAGTATACTTTACCACATTGCCTGGCTCCCCTCGATCTCCCCTGGCCCCTCTGATACCAGCACCTCCCTGGAAGAAAGGAATGGAGGAAGGAGACCGTAAACACCACTATAACCATACTGTCCATCTGACTGGGAATCAGACCATAAACACCATACTGTACATCTGACTGGGAATCAGACCATAAACACCATACTGTCCATCTGACTGGGAATCAGACCATAAACACCATGATAACCATACTGTCCATCTGACTGGGAATCAGACCATAAACACCACGATAACCATACTGTCCATCTGACTGGGAATCAGACCATAAACACCACGATAACCATACTGTCCATCTGACTGGGAATCAAACCATTAACACCACGATAACCATACTGTACATCTGACTGGGAATCAGACCATAAACACCATACTGTCCATCTGACTGGGAATCAGACCATAAACACCATGATAACCATACTGTCCATCTGACTGGGAATCAGATCATAAACACCATACTGTCCATCTGACTGGGAATCAGATCATAAACACCATGATAACCATACTGTCCATCTGACTGGGAATCAGATCATAAACACCATACTGTCCATCTGACTGGGAATCGGACCATAAACACCACGATAACCATACTGTCCATCTGACTGGGAATCAGATCATAAACACCATACTGTCCATCTGACTGGGAATCAGACCATAAACACCATGATAACCATACTGTCCATCTGACTGGGAATCAGACCATAAACACCACGATAACCATACTGTCCATCTGACTGGGAATCAGACCATAAACACCATGATAACCATACTGTCCATCTGACTGGGAATCAGACCATAAACACCATGATAACCATACTGTCCATCTGACTGGGAATCAGACCATAAACACCACGATAACCATACTGTCCATCTGACTGGGAATCAGACCATAAACACCATACTGTCCATCTGACTGGGAATCAGACCATAAACACCATGATAACCATACTGTCCATCTGACTGGGAATCAGACCATAAACACCATACTGTACATCTGACTGGGAATCAGACCATAAACATCCCCGTCCCTCCCTGTCCCTCCCCCCGTCCCTCCCTGTCCCTCCCCCCGTCCCTCCCTGTCCCTCCCCCATCCCTCCCTGTCCCTCCCCCCATCCCTCCCTGTCCCTCCTGACTCTGCTCTAACTGACGAAGGCATCTGGAGGTAATTGTCCCATCTGGCCTCAAAGGCTTCCTTCCTCTTCCTGTGTTTGCCTTAATGGCACCCCTGCGGGGACATGGAGCAAGGTACTAATAGTTCCTATGGCTGGAGGCTGTGATAGCAGAGGCAGAGGCAGGACAAGCTCAAATTTGATTAACGTCCTGCACACGCTCAGTCGGTTATAATAATATCAGTGATTGAAGACACACTACAGAATAATAGAATTAAAGGTCAGGAACAGTTTTACTACGAGGTCAACACCTTCAGAGAGGAGTATTGTGTCGTGACAAAGCCCCACGTTTAACTCCAGTCCAGCTTTAATGTTATAACAACGGTTTTAGTAGGTCAACAGTGATCAGAGCCAACGACCACAGAAACACAAGAAGGTCTGGTTTATAGAGGAACCTCAGATTAAATCTTCCTCCATTGTGGTTTTAAAGTCTGCCTATAGGCTCCACCTGAACCATATGGATGTGGAAACTGTG
>NW_022265987.1:75000-82500 GCF_002021735.2 Oncorhynchus kisutch | reverse complement strand
CACTTTCTTTTCATCAGACTGTCTCCAGAAAGAATGAAATAATACATTCTCACATAGTTGCAAAGCAGTCCATTCATCTACCCTCAGAGCTGCACGGAAATCATCACACAACTATTATGCATCGAACAAAGAATGCTCCTCATCTGATTTCCTGTCCTGACATCTTGGGTCACATTGATCCCAGTGAGGAGGACCGGGACTGTGTTGTTGTGGGATTATAGAGGGTTGTAATGGTGTTGTTATAGAGGATGTAGGGTGTTGTTATAGAGGCTGTATGGTGTTGTTGTAGTGTTATAGAGGCTGTAGAGTGTTGTTGTGGTATTATAGAGGCTGTAGGGTGTTGTTGTGGTGTTATAGAGGCTGTATGGTGTTGTTGTGGTATTATAGAGGCTGTAGGGTGTTGTTATAGAGGCTGCATGGTGTTGTTGTGGTATTATAGAGGCTGTAGGGTGTTGTTGTGGTGTTATAGAGGCTGTAGGGTGTTGTTGTGGTGTTATAGAGGCTGTAGGGTGTTGTTGGGGTATTATAGAGGCTGTAGGGTGTTGTTGTGGTATTATAGAGGCTGTAGGGTGTTGTTGGGGTATTATAGAGGCTGTAGGGTGTTGTTGTGGTATTATAGAGGCTGTAGGATGTGGTGGTATTATAGAGGCTGTAGGGTGTTGTTATAGAGGATGCATGGTGTTGTTGTGGTATTATAGAGGCTGTAGGGTGTTGTTGTGGTATTATAGAGACTGTAGGATGTGGTGGTATTATAGAGGTTGTAGGGTGTTGTTGGGGTATTATAGAGGCTGTAGGGTGTTGTTGGGGTATTATAGAGGCTGTAGGGTGTTGTTGGGGTATTATAGAAGCTGTAGGGTGTTGTTATAGAGGCTGTAGGGTGTTGTTGGGGTATTATAGAGGCTGTAGGGTGTTGTTATAGAGACTGCATGGTGTTGTTGGGGTATTATAGAGGCTGTATGGTATGTGACTGAAAGCTGTAGGTCTATAGGACAGCCAGCTCAGAGAATGATGCAGAGCCTGACACTCTGTGTTTCTCAAAATGAATACTACCGCTCTCCGAGCACGCACGCCATGCTCCGAGCAAACTGGAGCATGGGAGAGTCAGAGTATGGGTTTGAATCAAAGTATGTGAAATGAAGCTTCTGGAATGCAGTACTCCGTTTGGACATATTTTAAAGCATCGATGCAAGCTTCAATGGAAAGTAGGCACAGAAATATGACGTAAAGAAATTACGCAATATTTATTGAAATCAATGGCGGCCATTATTTGAGTGGGAGAAAATAAACTTCAACTTCGGAATGAAATGTTGCCCATACACATCTCACATGTTGCCTGACTACAATATGTTATCTTGATACGTTAATAATACCTACATGCTGGGTTCATTTTGGCATGTATACCTGCCTACAATACCCACTGTAGTGTGGCAAGTCAATAGGGCTAACTGGCTTGGCTAGCTACTACTGTTAGCTACTACTGTTAGCTGCTACTGTTAGCTACTACTGTTAGCTACTACTGTTAGCTACTACTGTTAGCTGCTACTGTTAGCTGCTACTGTTAGCTGCTACTGTTAGCTACTACTGTTAGCTGCTACTGTTAGCTACTACTGTTAGCTGCTACTGTTAGCTACTACTGTTAGCTGCTACTGTTAGCTGCTACTGTTAGCTACTACTGTTAGCTACTACTGTTAGCTACTACTGTTAGCTACTGCTGTTAGCTGCTACTGTTAGCTGCTACTGTTAGCTACTACTGTTAGCTGCTACTGTTAGCTACTACTGTTAGCTACTGCTGTTAGCTACTACTGTTAGCTACTACTGTTAGCTGCTACTGTTAGCTGCTACTGTTAGCTGCTACTGTTAGCTACTACTGTTAGCTACTACTGTTAGCTGCTACTGTTAGCTGCTACTGTTAGCTACTACTGTTAGCTACTACTGTTAGCTACTACTGTTAGCTGCTACTGTTAGCTGCTACTGTTAGCTAGCCACGAAGAATTGACATCTACCTTGCATAACATTATTTGAAGTCATTTTTTCCTGTTAAACTATCTGGTTAGCTATATTATTACGCTTCACATATACGTAGCTAGCTGATAGATATGAAGGAACGAAGATCCTCTGAGAATGCAGCAGGAGAGTGTGAAACACGGTAGTATGCATATTGAGAAATACCCCATGTCATGCTTTGAAAGTCAAATGTCTTGTACATCTAGAGGTTGCTTGTCTTTGCAGGTGTGTTGACGATGTCTAGTTAGGTTGAGGATTAGGAGTAGTTTAAATGAAAATAAACTTCTACAAACTATGCTTGTTTCACTTTTGTAAAAACACAAACATTAACACCTTATGGTGATACTGTGTAAGCAGAACCAGGTGTGGTAGATTCCTCCATCATTCTTACCGGAGCTGAGTTGTCTCTCTTCCCTCTGGATCGTACCATGCGTCCCAGTACCTCCACCCCGTCTATACTGATGTTGCCAGCTGCGTTGATGGGTTTTCCTCCCACTACCTTACAGTCAACCACCACCCTGGCTGTGGTCTTACTGATCGCCATGTGGAGCTGTGGGGAGAGGAGATGGAACACTGTGTTTTAAACAGACTGACACAAACCACAGTATTATCAGTCTGTAGGGAGAGGAGATGGAACACTGTGTTTTAAACATACTGACACAAACCACAGTATTATCAGTCTGTGGGGAGAGGAGATGGAACACCATGTTTTAAACATACTGACACAAACCACAGTATTATCAGTCTGTGAGGAGAGGAGATGGAACACTGTGTTTTAAACATACTGACACAAACCACAGTATTATCAGTCTGTGGGGAGAGGAGATGGAACACTGTGTTTTAAACAGACTGACACAAACCACAGTATTATCAGTCTGTGGGGAGAGGAGATGGAAACACCATGTTTTAAACAGACTGACACAAACCACAGTATTATCAGTCTGTGGGGAGAGGAGATGGAACACTGTGTTTTAAACAGACTGACACAAACCACAGTATTATCAGTCTGTGGGGAGAGGAGATGGAACACCTGTTTTAAACAGACTGACACAAACCACAGTATTATCAGACACACTTTAAATGAAGTATCTTTCATATAAAACCTACATACATGCTTCATAAATCAAGCAAGCATACTGTATAAGGGTCCTATAACGGATCCTTGGATGTGGTGCTTTGTGGTATAACTATCATCCAGAGAGTAAATGCTGTCTCCTAACAGTCAGTCATTGGACAATATAGCAGGCGTATCAAGTCCTCAGCACTTTCATTAAAATAAACAGTAGTCCGTTGTATTAACTCAAAGTGTACAGTTATCTGTTGTAAAAGTAACAGTGAAATCCAACTCTGACTCATTCTCTGGCTTCAAAGTCCAGGTCCAAACTCTGGCGGTAGTTCAATGGTAAATCCGTCCGTAGCTTTACTCCATCTAGTCACAACCCTATCAATTGGCTGTGAGCGGGGCCAACCAATGAGAACTATTGGCCCGTAATAAACAGTAAAGGTGTAATGTCCATTTTGAGTGAAATCTCTGGGTTGAGTCACCTTAAACCATTGTTGAAGAAATTGTTTCTCAAGACATACACCACGAGTCAAATGTTTTAGAACACCTACTCATTCAAGGGTGGAGACATCAAAACTATGAAATAACACATATTGAATCATGTAGGAACCAAAAAAAAAGTGTAACCCCCAAAATAGTGTTAAACAAGCGGGTTGAGAGGATACCAAGAGTGTGCAAAGCTGTCATCAAGGTGGCTATTTGAAGAACCTCAAATATAAAATATATTTTGATTTGTTTAACACTTTTTTGGTTACTACATGATTCCATATGTGTTATTTCATAGTTTTGATGTCTTCACTATTATTCTACAATGTAGAAAATAGTAAAAATAAAGAAAAACTGTCACGCCCTGACCTGAGTATTCTTGGTTTTCTTTATTTGGTTAGGTCAGGGTGTGACGAGGGTGGTGTATGTGTTATTATTTTGGTTAGGTCAGGGTGTGACGAGGGTGATGTATGTGTTATTGTTTTGGTTAGGTCAGGGTGTGACGAGGGTGGTGTATGTGTTATTATTTTGGTTAGGTCAGGGTGTGACGAGGGTGATGTATGTGTTATTGTTTTGGTTAGGTCAGGGTGTGACGAGGGGGATGTATGTGTTATTATTTTGGTTAGGTCAGGGTGTGACGAGGGGGATGTATGTGTTATTATTTTGGTTAGGTCAGGGTGTGACGAGGGGGATGTATGTGTTATTATTTTGGTTAGGTCAGGGTGTGACGAGGGGGATGTATGTGTTATTATTTTGGTTAGGTCAGGGTGTGACGAGGGGGATGTATGTGTTATTATTTTGGTTAGGTCAGGGTGTGACGAGGGGGGTGTATGTGTTATTATTTTGGTTAGGTCAGGGTGTGACGAGGGTGGTGTATGTGTTATTATTTTGGTTAGGTCAGGGTGTGACGAGGGTGGTGTATGTGTTATTATTTTGGTTAGGTCAGGGTGTGACGAGGGTGGTGTATGTGTTATTATTTTGGTTAGGTCAGGGTGTGACGAGGGTGGTGTATGTGTTATTATTTTGGTTAGGTCAGGGTGTGACGAGGGTGATGTATGTGTTATTATTTTGGTTAGGTCAGGGTGTGACGAGGGTGATGTATGTGTTATTATTTTGGTTAGGTCAGGGTGTGACGAGGGGGATGTATGTGTTATTATTTTGGTTAGGTCAGGGTGTGACGAGGGGGGTGTATGTGTTATTATTTTGGTTAGGTCAGGGTGTGACGAGGGGGATGTATGTGTTATTATTTTGGTTAGGTCAGGGTGTGACGAGGGTGATGTATGTGTTTTTATTTTGGTTAGGTCAGGGTGTGACATGGGTGATGTATGTGTTATTATTTTGGTTAGGTCAGGGTGTGACATGGGTGATATATGTGTTTTTGTACTGTCTAGGGGTCTTGTAGGTGTATGGGGTTGTTTATCATCTAGGTGTTTATATATGTCTATGGTTGCCTAGATTGGTTCTCAATTAGAGGCAGGTGTTTATCGTTGTCTCTGATTGGGAACCATATTTAGGCAGCCATCTTTTTTGGGGGGTATTTCATAGGTTATTGTCTATGTCTAGTTGCCTGTGTCTGCACTGTTTGTAGTATAGCGGCACGTTTGTTTAGTGTCTGCCTTCATTAAAATATAATAGGTATTCAATTCACGCTGCACCTTGGTCTCCTCCATACGACGAACGTGACAAAAACCCTTGAATGAGTAGGTGTTGTAAAACTTTGGACCGGTAGTGTATCTCGTACAATGACTTGAAGATTTACCTGCCATGTGCAACTATCAACTTTCTCCTTGTCACAATGTACTGTAGCAATTCACAATAAATCACAGGTTTCCCAGACAGGCTCCTCTGCTGTCCAGGGGTACAAAGCGGAGTTACAACCGTAAGTCTGTCAGGTGTGAGAATTGCAATCATAATGACCATGCCCCAAATGGTACCCTATTCCCTAAATAATGCCCTACTTTTGACCACTACCCAATGGGTCCTGGTCAAAAGTAGCGCACTACACAGGGAATAGGGTGCAATTTTAGATGTAAGCATAACATTTCCATGGAAACAGTACATCTCAGCTCCCACAGTAACAAGGTGAGGCTAATCTGAAGTTAGACAGAGTTGATATTTGTGCGTCAGAAACAGAATCCATTTGGCCGGTCTGTGACGTGTGTAATACTCTATACGCTCGTTTTAATGGGTTCTCGGAGTGAAACTATTTTCTCCAGTTCACTAGGTCTGGTTGTGTTTATACATGTCAGAGAGTGTCAACGCCTAGCTGCCTGCCTGCCTGTGTTATATGGTTGGATCCAGGGTTCAGTTCCAAATGGCATCCTAGGCCCAATATAGTGCACTACTTCTGACCAGAGCCCATTACACTGTATAGGGAATAGGGTGCCATTTGGGACACTACCCCAGGACTACTGTTGTGGGTTTAGAGACACACTTAACCCAACACACAGACAGCATATCAACCTCCTTCTCAGCTAAAGACAATTACAAGACAAAGAACAATTTTTCAAACCACCAATTGCCTGAACAAAAAAAAAATGTTTTGTCCGAACAACAAAAAGTTCAACAGTCTTCCAACGACCACTGTATCCACAAGGCCTGGGATGCATCTGAAACAGTTCCCTATATAGTGCACTGCTTTTGACCAGAGCCAATGAGGCTCTACATAAGGGAACACAGTGCTCACTTGGGACAAAGCCCATTAATCAAACAGTGTTTATTCACAGTCTGACCAGCGTCATGGGGACAGTATCTCTGCTGTGGATGTGTCTGTCTGTCTGTCTGTCTGTCTGAGAGTGACTATGAATAGGGAGGGTAGTTTAAGGGATGAACCCCATGGCCTTGATGATGATATTCAGGACAGGGACGGAGGGGACGGTGAAGAGAGGAGAATAAGAAGTAGAGAGGAGAGATAGGAAAAGAGGAGAGGAGAGGAGAGACACACACACACACACTCAGTCCCGCGGGTCAGATGGGTCCTCTGATCAATTGTGTTATAATTTGAGTGCCAACATGATGTATTAGCCTATTTCATCCAGCGCGCTAGCTGTGTTTTTAATGCGAACGGCAAGTGTCACTGACATCCCCTCTGTTCCCCCTCGCTCCTCGCTGCTGCAATATGCAGCGCTTCATTTGTTTGCTTGCTTTTTCCATTTGAGATATCCCTGTTTTTCATCTCTGGGTTTCTAACCGTGTGTGGACTGATGGGGTTTTCTATTACGGCAGAGTGCATTTCACATCCTCTTACAAAACAGCCTTCTCCACTTTATGGGACTGACAATGACTCACAGAGGAGATAAAACAGGAAACCGATGGAGTACAGTACGGTATCACTTCAGAGTGGTAGAAAACAATATGATTCATTAGACTTCTTCAGTACGGTATCACTTCAGAGTGGTAGAAAACAATATGATTCATTAGACTTCTTCAGTACGGTATCACTTCAGAGTGGTAGAAAACAATATGATTCATTAGACTTCTTCAGTGCGGTATCACTTCAGAGTGGTAGAAAACAATATGATTCATTAGACTTCTTCAGTACGGTATCACTTCAGAGTGGTAGAAAACAATATGATTCATTAGACTTCGTCAGTACGGTATCACTTCAGAGTGGTAGAAAACAATATGATTCATTAGACTTCGTCAGTACGGTATCACTTCAGAGTGGTAGAAAACAATATGATTCATTAGACTTCTTCAGTACGGTATCACTTCAGAGTGGTAGAAAACAATATCCTTCATTAGACTTCTTCAGTACGGTATCACTTCAGAGTGGTAGAAAACAATATGATTCATTAGACTTCTTCAGTACGGTATCACTTCAGAGTGGTAGAAAACAATATCCTTCATTAGACTTCTTCAGTACGGTATCACTTCAGAGTGGTAGAAAACAATATGATTCATTAGACTTCTTCAGTACGGTATCACTTCAGAGTGGTAGAAAACTA
>NW_022265987.1:67500-70000 GCF_002021735.2 Oncorhynchus kisutch | reverse complement strand
GAGGCAGACAGCCTCTGAACACCAGATATGTACTGCGGGGAGGCAGACAGCCTCTGAACACATTAACACTATAACCAGATATGTACTGCAGGGAGGCAGACAGCCTCTAAACACCAGATATGTACTGCGGTGAGGCAGACAGCCTCTGAACACATTAACACTATAACCAGATATGTACTGCAGGGAGGCAGACAGCCTCTAAACACCAGATATGTACTGCAGGGAGGCAGACAGCCTCTGAACACATTAACACTATAACCAGACACAGTTGAGGTCGGAAGTTTGCATAAACTTAGGTTGGAGTCATTAAAACTCGTTTTTCAACCGCTCCACAAATGTCTTGTTAACAAACTATAGTTTTGGCAAGTCGGTTAGGACATCTACTTTGTGCATGACACAAGTCATTTTTCCAACAATTGTTTACAGATAGATTATTTCACTTATAATTCACTGTATCACAATTCCAGTGGGTCAGAAGTTTACATACACTAAGTTGACTGTGCCTTTAAACAGCTTGGAAAATTCCGGAAAATGATGTCATGGCTTTAGAAGCTTCTGATAGGCTAATTGACATCATTTGAGTCAATTGGAGGTGTACCTGTGGATTTATTTCAAAGCCTACCTTCAACCGCAGTGCCTCTTTGCTTGACATCATGGGAAAATCAAAAGAAATCAGCCAAGACCTCAGAAAAACAATTGTTGAAGGTTGTTGAAGGCTACCTGAAACGTTTGACCCAAATTAAACCATTTAAAGGCAATGCTTCCAAATACTAATTGAGTGCGTGTTAACTTCTAACCCACTGGGAATGTGATGCAATAAATAAAAGCAGAAGTATATCATTCTCTCTACTATTATTCTGACATTTCACATTCTTAAAATAAAGTGGTGATCCTAACTGACCTAAAACAGTGGAATTTTTACTAGGATTAAATGTCAGGAATTGCGAAAAACTGAGTTTAAATGTATTTGGCTGAGGTGTATGTAAACTTCCAACTTCAACTGTATGTACTTCATTGACCTGTCAAAGGTGTTCGACACTGTTGAGCATTGGGATATTTCCAGCCTGTTAATGGTTTCTAGGCCTGGATATATACAGCCTGTTAATGGTTTATAGGCCTGGGATATATACAGCCTGTTAATGGTTTATAGGCCTGGGATATATACAGCCTGTTAATGGTTTATAGGCCTGGGATATATACAGTCTGTTAATGGTTTATAGGCCTGGGATATATACAGCCTGTTAATGGTTTATAGGCCTGGGATATATACAGCCTGTTAATGGTTTATAGGCCTGGGATATATACAGCCTGTTAATGGTTTATAGGCCTGGGATATATACAGTCTGTTAATGGTTTATAGGCCTGGGATATATACAGCCTGTTAATGGTTTATAGGCCTGGGATATATACAGCCTGGTTTATAGGCCTGGGATATATACAACCTGTTAATGGTTTATAGGCCTGGGATATATACAGCCTGTTAATGGTTTATAGGCCTGGGATATATACAGCCTGTTAATGGTTTATAGGCCTGGGATATATACAGCCTGGTTTATAGGCCTGGGATATATACAACCTGTTAATGGTTTATAGGCCTGGGATATATACAGTCTGTTAATGGTTTATAGGCCTGGGATATATACAGTCTGTTAATGGTTTATAGGCCTGGGATATATACAGTCTGTTAATGGTTTATAGGCCTGGGATATATACAGTCTGTTAATGGTTTATAGGCCTGGGATATATACAGCCTGGTTTATAGGCCTGGGATATATACAACCTGTTAATGGTTTATAGGCCTGGGATATATACAGCCTGGTTTATAGGCCTGGGATATATACAGCCTGGTTTATAGGCCTGGGATATATACAGCCTGGTTTATAGGCCTGGGATATATACAGCCTGTTAATGGTTTATAGGCCTGGGATATATACAGCCTGTTAATGGTTTATAGGCCTGGGATATATACAGCCTGTTAATGGTTTATAGGCCTGGGATATATACAGCCTGTTAATGGTTTATAGGCCTGGGATATATACAGCCTGTTAATGGTTTATAGGCCTGGGATATATACAGCCTGTTAATGGTTTATAGGCCTGGGATATATACAGCCTGTTAATGGTTTATAGGCCTGGGATATATACAGCCTGGTTTATAGGCCTGGGATATATACAGTCTGTTAATGGTTTATAGGCCTGGGATATATACAGTTTTGCAAGGAGGAATGGGAAAAAATTTCAGTCTCTCGATGTGCAAAACTGATAGAGACATACCCCAAGCGACTTATAGCTGTAATCGCAGCAAAAGGTGGCGCTACAAAGTATTAACTTAAGGGGACTGAATAATTTTGCATGCCCAATTTTTCAGTTTTTGATTTGTTAAAAAAGCTTGAAATATCCAATAAATGTCGTTCCACTTCATGATTGTGTCCCACTTGTTACAGTTTTATATCTTTATGTTTGAAGCCTGAAATGTGGCAAAAGGTCGCAAAGTTCAAGGG
>NW_022265987.1:0-62500 GCF_002021735.2 Oncorhynchus kisutch | reverse complement strand
TACAGAGTAATGGGAAGTCCTGATATCTGATATCTGATGCAGAGTAATGGGAAGTCCTGATACCTGATGCAGAGTAATGGGAAGTCCTGATACCTGATACCTGATGCAGAGTAATGGGAAGTCCTGATACCTGATGCAGAGTAATGGGAAGTCCTGATATCTGATGCAGAGTAATGGGAAGTCCTGATACCCGATGCAGAGTAATGGGAAGTCCTGATATCTGATACCTGATGCAGAGTAATGGGAAGTCCTGATATCTGATACCTGATACAGAGTAATGGGAAGTCCTGATACCTGATACCTGATGCAGAGTAATGGGAAGTCCTGATATCTGATACAGACTAATGGGAAGTCCTGATACCTGATGCAGAGTAATGGGAAGTCCTGATATCTGATGCAGAGTAATGGGAAGTCCTGATATCTGATATCTGATGCAGAGTAATGGGAAGTCCTGATACCTGATGCAGAGTAATAGGAAGTCCTGATACCTGATACCTGATGCAGAGTAATGGGAAGTCCTGATACCTGATGCAGAGTAATGGGAAGTCCTGATATCTGATGCAGAGTAATGGGAAGTCCTGATACCTGATACAGAGTAATGGGAAGTCCTGATATCTGATATCTGATGCAGAGTAATGGGAAGTCCTGATACCTGATACCTGATGCAGAGTAATGGGAAGTCCTGATACCTGATGCAGAGTAATGGGAAGTCCTGATACCTGATACCTGATGCAGAGTAATGGGAAGTCCTGATACCTGATACAGAGTAATGGGAAGTCCTGATATCTGATACAGACTAATGGGAAGTCCTGAAACCTGATACCTGATACAGAGTAATGGGAAGTCCTGATACCTGATACCTGATACAGACTAATGGGAAGTCCTGATACCTGATACAGACTAATGGGAAGTCCTGATACCTGATACAGACTAATGGGAAGTCCTGATACCTGATACAGACTAATGGGAAGTCCTGATACCTGATGCAGAGTAAAGGGAAGTCCTGATATCTGATGCAGATTAATGGGAAGTCCTGATACCTGATACAGACTAATGGGAAGTCCTGATACCTGATACAGACTAATGGGAAGTCCTGATACCTGATACAGACTAATGGGAAGTCCTGATACCTGATACAGAGTAAAGGGAAGTCCTGATACCTGATACAGAGTAATGGGAAGTCCTGATACCTGATACAGACTAATGGGAAGTCCTGATACCTGATGCAGAGTAATGGGAAGTCCTGATACCTGATATCTGATGCAGACTAATGGGAAGTTCATTTGACTGGCTTTTCTTACCTTCACACAACAAATGCCACAATGGCCCTTCTGATTACATTATTTACTATATACATTATCTAGTATGTGACTGAGTGATGCCTGGATATGGGCCGTGGTGTTTGCAGGTCACCCTGAAGACATCATTTAGAGGTGCTGAGTCCCTCCACTGCAATAACACAATCCCCTCTGAACATTATGAAAGTTGATGTCTAAACTAAATATTATCCTCAGCAGGAGTAGAGCTACATCTGTCAACACACACACACACACACACACACACACACACACACACACACACACACACACACACACACACACACACACACACACACACACACACACACACACACACACACACACACACACACACACACACACACACACACACACACACACACACACACACACACACACACGTGATTAGACTCCCCTAAGTGATTTTCATTGGCAATAACTTTGCATTGTTTGAGGGACCTTGAAAATAACTGGCTGCTATTTCAAAGAGCTCTGGTGTTTGTCTTCGTTTTGAAGTACAAGTCTCCTACTAGCTACTGGGTTTGACCCTCCCCTGATGTTTTAAAGTACAACTCTCCTGCTAGCAACTGGGTTTGACCCTCCCCTGATGTTTTAAAGTACAAGTTTCCATAGAGGATGAGGAAGGCCCCTCTAGGAGGAGGACAAGGACAGTTCAGGAACAACCTCTTCCTCCAGGCATAGACACGTCTGTGTATCTGAAAGGATTGGATGGGTACAAGCGATTCTGTATGGCAAAACTTCCACCTGACCTATCAGAGGGAAACTTCCACCTGACCTATCAGAGGGAAACTTCCACCTGACCTATCAGCGGGAAACTTCCACCTGACCTATCAGAGGGAAACTTCCACCTGACCTATCAGAGGGAAACTTCCACCTGACCTATCAGAGGGAAACTTCCACCTGACCTATCAGAGGGAAACTTCCACCTGACCTATCAGAGGGAAACTTCCACCTGACCTATCAGAGGGAAACTTCCACCTGACCTATCAGAGGGAAACTTCCACCTGACCTATCAGAGGGAAACTTCCACCTGACCTATCAGAAGGAAACTTCCACCTGACCTATCAGAGGGAAACTTCCACCTGACCTATCAGAAGGAAACTTCCACCTGACCTATCAGAGAGAAACTTCCACCTGACCTATCAGAAGGAAGCTTCCACCTGACCTATCAGAGAGAAACTTCCACCTGACCTATCAGAGAGAAACTTCCACCTGACCTATCAGAAGGAAGCTTCCACCTGACCTATCAGAGAGAAACTTCCACCTGACCTATCAGAAGGAAGCTTCCACCTGACCTATCAGAGAGAAACTTCCACCTGACCTATCAGAGAGAAACTTCCACCTGACCTATCAGAAGGAAGCTTCCACCTAACCTATCATTTGGGGAAGCTGTTGGAGTATATTCCAGGAATAATATGCCAAGAGTGGACACTGGAGGAGAGAGTGAGCTCAGTGTGGACCCTAGCTGATCTTCTACCTCTCATCGTCATGACAACCACTCTGACAAAACACAGAACCTAGTAGAACCTACTTGGTGGGCTGTGAGACCAGGGCGTCTTTGTGCAGTCTGTAGCAGGGGAAGCTGTTGAAGGAGCCTGGTTCCAGGGACACTCCCTCTACGTTACTGTACTCCTTCTCTACCAGGCCAAACATGTCCATCATCCTGAAGCCTAAGGAGGGAAGGAGCAGAACACACATCTATGCTATAACCACTCCATAGAGAATCATAGAGAACCACAGAGAACCATAGAGAACAACAAAGAACCATAGAGAACAACAAAGAACCATAGAGAACAACAAATAACCATAGAAAACAACAAAGAACCATAGAAAACCATAGAGAACAACAGAGAACCATAGAGAACCATACAGAACCATAAAGAACAACAAAGAACCATAGGGCCTGTTTGGCCCTGTCCGGGGGTGTCCTCGGATGGGGCCACAGTGTCTCCTGACCCCTCCTGTCTCAGCCTCCAGTATTTATGCTGAGGTAGTTTATGTGTCGGGGGGCTGGGGTCAGTTTGTTATATCTGGAGTACTTCTCCTGTCCTATTCGGTGTCCTGTGTGAATCTAAGTGTGCGTTCTCTAATTCTCTCCTTCTTTCTTTCTTTCTCTCTCTCGGAGGACCTGAGCCCTAGGACCATGCCCCAGGACTACCTGACATGATGACTCCTTGCTGTCCCCAGTCCACCTGGCCATGCTGCTGCTCCAGTTTCAACTTCCACCTGACTGTGCTGCTGCTCCAGTTTCAACTGTTCTGCCTTATTATTATTCGACCATGCTGGTCATTTATGAACATTTGAACATCTTGGCCATGTTCTGTTATAATCTCCACCCGGCACAGCCAGAAGAGGACTGGCCACCCCACATAGCCTGGTTCCTCTCTAGGTTTCTTCCTAGGTTTAGGCCTTTCTAGGGAGTTTTTCCTAGCCACCGTGCTTCTACACCTGCATTGCTTGCTGTTTGGGGTTTTAGGCTGGGTTTCTGTACAGCACTTTGAGATATCAGCTGATGTACGAAGGGCTATATAAATAAATTTGATTTGATTTGATTTGATAGAGAACAACAAAGAACCATAGAGAACCATAGAGAACAACAAAAAACCACAGAGAACAACAAAGGACCATAGAGAACCATTGAGACAAACAAAGAACCATAGAGAACAACAAAGGACCATAGAGAACCATAGAGAACAACAAAGAACCACAGAGAACAACAAATAACCATAGAGGACAATAGAGAACAACAGGGAACCATAGAGAACAATAGAGAACCATAGAGAACAACAAAGAACCATAGAGAAACATAGAGAACCATAGAGAACAACAGAGAACCATAGAGAACAACAAAGAACCATAGAGAACAACAGAGAACCATAGAGAACCATAGAGAACAACAAAGAACCATAGAGAACCATTGAGAACCACTGAGAACCATAGAGAACTATAGGGAACCATAGAGAACGATAGAGAACCATAGAGAACCATAGAAAACCGTAGAGATACTAGAATACTAGAATAAAATGGTACACATTTTTATCTTCAAGCAACAAAATGGGCCAAGGTAGTAAATAGTGTTTAGGTGCTGGATATATACATAGTAATAATGTCATTCTGTCAACCCCTCTCCCTCTGGATAGTATTTCCTATCCCCACCCGGCAAAGGAAAGGAGAACTCTGTCAAAAATCCTATGAGAAACAGTGACATTCACTCTGAATGTCCAAAAATGATGAATTCCATATTGGTCTTTCACAGGCAGGCCAACCCAAGCTGTACTGTGCAGTAGGATAATAGTAGGTCTACTATTGAAACAGATAAATGAGGCTGTCAACTGAGTCAGGAATTCACAGGTTTCAGATCTTTTTTTTCCTCCTTCAGGTTTTCGCTCTTAAAGTCACACTGTCTTACTATAACAACAACAGAATTGGATGTTCTAAGCCCATAACAATGCCTTAAGCACATCAGGAGAACACTTTTGAGGTCTGAGAAAAAGTGAAGAAATGTATATTTTGGAGTGTAGTTACCCTTTAATTTAAGTGGTTAGCTGTGTTTCCACAGCACATCAGATGGGGTTTGCCAAACAAACAGCCACTGGATAATCATGATATTTTATTTATTTATTTTATTTTACCTTTATTTAACCAGGTAGGCAAGTTGAGAACAAGTTCTCATTTACAATTGCGACCTGGCCAAGATAAAGCAAAGCAGTTCGACAGATAAAACGACACAGAGTTACACATGGAGTAAAAACAAACATACAGTCAATAATGCAGTATAAACAAGTCTATATACAATGTGAGCAAATGAGGTGAGAAGGGAGGTAAAGGCAAAAAAAGGCCATGATGGCAAAGTAAATACAATATAGCAAGTAAAATACTGGAATGGTAGTTTTGCAATGGAAGAATGTGCAAAGTAGAAATAAAAAAATAATGGGGTGCAAAGGAGCAAAATAAATAAATAAATAAAAATTAAATACAGTTGGGAAAGAGGTAGTTGTTTGGGCTAAATTATAGGTGGGCTATGTACAGGTGCAGTAATCTGTGAGCTGCTCTGACAGTTGGTGCTTAAAGCTAGTGAGGGAGATAAGTGTTTCCAGTTTCAGAGATTTTTGTAGTTCGTTCCAGTCATTGGCAGCAGAGAACTGGAAGGAGAGGCGGCCAAAGAAAGAATTGGTCTTGGGGGTGACTAGAGAGATATACCTGCTGGAGCGTGTGCTACAGGTGGGAGATGCTATGGTGACCAGCGAGCTGAGATAAGGGGGGACTTTACCTAGCAGGGTCTTGTAGATGACATGGAGCCAGTGGGTTTGGCGACGAGTATGAAGCGAGGGCCAGCCAACGAGAGCGTACAGGTCGCAATGGTGGGTAGTATATGGGGCTTTGGTGATAAAACGGATTGCACTGTGATAGACTGCATCCAATTTGTTGAGTAGGGTATTTGAGGCTATTTTGTAAATGACATCGCCAAAGTCGAGGATTGGTAGGATGGTCAGTTTTACAAGGGTATGTTTGGCAGCATGAGTGAAGGATGCTTTGTTGCGAAATAGGAAGCCAATTCTAGATTTAACTTTGGATTGGAGATGTTTGATATGGGTCTGGAAGGAGAGTTTACAGTCTAACCAGACACCTAAGTATTTGTAGTTGTCCACGTATTCTAAGTCAGAGCCGTCCAGAGTAGTGATGTTGGACAGGCGGGTAGGTGCAGGTAGCGATCGGTTGAAGAGCATGCATTTAGTTTTACTTGTATTTAAGAGCAATTGGAGGCCACGGAAGGAGAGTTGTATGGCATTGAAGCTTGCCTGGAGGGTTGTTAACACAGTGTCCAAAGAAGGGCCGGAAGTATACAGAATGGTGTCGTCTGCGTAGAGGTGGATCAGGGACTCACCAGCAGCAAGAGCGACCTCATTGATGTATACAGAGAAGAGAGTCGGTCCAAGAATTGAACCCTGTGGCACCCCCATAGAGACTGCCAGAGGTCCGGACAGCAGACCCTCCGACTTGACACACTGAACTCTATCAGAGAAGTAGTTGGTGAACCAGGCGAGGCAATCATTTGAGAAACCAAGGCTGTCGAGTCTGCCGATGAGGATATGGTGATTGACAGAGTCGAAAGCCTTGGCCAGATCAATGAATACGGCTGCACAGTAATGTTTCTTATCGATGGCGGTTAAGATATCGTTTAGGACCTTGAGCGTGGCTGAGGTGCACCCATGACCAGCTCTGAAACCAGATTGCATAGCAGAGAAGGTATGGTGAGATTCGAAATGGTCGGTAATCTGTTTGTTGACTTGGCTTTCGAAGACCTTAGAAAGGCACGGTAGGATAGATATAGGTCTGTAGCAGTTTGGGTCAAGAGTGTCCCCCCCTTTGAAGAGGGGGATGACCGCAGCTGCTTTCCAATCTTTGGGAATCTCAGACGACACGAAAGAGAGGTTGAACAGGCTAGTAATAGGGGTGGCAACAATTTCGGCAGATAATTTTAGAAAGAAAGGGTCCAGATTGTCTAGCCCGGCTGATTTGTAGGGGTCCAGATTTTGCAGCTCTTTCAGAACACCAGCTGAATGGATTTGGGAGAAGGAGAAATGGGGAAGGCTTGGGCGAGTTGCTGTTGGGGGTGCAGTGCTGTTGTCCGGGGTAGGAGTAGCCAGGTGGAAAGCATGGCCAGCCGTAGAAAAATGCTTATTGAAATTCTCAATTATGGTGGATTTATCAGTGGTGACAGTGTTTCCTATCTTCAGTGCAGTGGGCAGCTGGGAGGAGGTGTTCTTATTCTCCATGGACTTTACAGTGTCCCAGAACTTTTTTGAGTTAGTGTTGCAGGAAGCAAATTTCTGCTTGAAAAAGCTAGCCTTGGCTTTTCTAACTGCCTGTGTATAATGATTTCTAGCTTCCCTGAACAGCTGCATATCACGGGGGCTGTTCGATGCTAATGCAGAACGCCATAGGATGTTTTTGTGTTGGTTAAGGGCAGTCAGGTCTGGGGAGAACCAAGGGCTATATCTGTTCCTGGTTCTAAATGTCTTGAATGGGGCATGTTTATTTAAGATGGTTAGGAAGGCATTTTTAAAAAATATCCAGGCATCCTCTACTGACGGGATGAGATCAATATCCTTCCAGGATACCCCGGCCAGGTCGATTAGAAAGGCCTGCTCGCAGAAGTGTTTCAGGGAGCGTTTTACAGTGATGAGTGGAGGTCGTTTGACCGCTGACCCATTACGGATGCAGGCAATGAGGCAGTGATCGCTGAGATCTTGGTTGAAGACAGCAGAGGTGTATTTAGAGGGGAAGTTGGTTAGGATGATATCTATGAGGGTGCCCGTGTTTAAGGTTTTGGGGAGGTACCTGGTAGGTTCATTGATTATTTGTGTGAGATTGAGGGCATCAAGTTTAGATTGTAGGATGGCTGGGGTGTTAAGCATGTTCCAGTTTAGGTCGCCTAGCAGCACGAACTCTGAAGATAGATGGGGGGCAATCAGTTCACATATGGTGTCCAGAGCACAGCTGGGGGCAGAGGGTGGTCTATAGCAGGCGGCAACGGTGAGAGACTTGTTTTTAGAGAGGTGGATTTTTAAAAGTAGAAGTTCAAATTGTTTGGGTACAGACCTGGATAGTAGGACAGAACTCTGCAGGCTATCTTTGCAGTAGATTGCAACACCGCCCCCTTTGGCAGTTCTATCTTGTCTGAAAATGTTGTAGTTTGGAATTAAAACTTCAGAATTTTTGGTGGTCTTCCTAAGCCAGGATTCAGACACAGCTAGAACATCCGGGTTGGCAGAGTGTGCTAAAGCAGTGAATAGAACAAACTTAGGGAGGAGGCTTCTAATGTTAACATGCATGAAACCAAGGCTATTACGGTTACAGAAGTCGTCAAAAGAGAGCGCCTGGGGAATAGGAGTGGAGCTAGGCACTGCAGGGCCTGGATTCACCTCTACATCGCCAGAGGAACATAGGAGGAGTAGAATAAGGGTACGGCTAAAAGCTATGAGAATTGGTCGTCTAGAACGTCTGGAACATAGAGTAAAAGGAGGTTTCTGGGGGCGATAAAATAGCATCAAGGTATAATGTACAGACAAATGTATGGTAGGATGTGAATACAGTGGAGGTAAACCTAGGTATTGAGTGATGAAGAGAGAGATATTGTCTCTAGAAACATCGTTGAAACCAGGAGATGTCATTGCATGTGTGGGTGGTGGAACTAATAGGTTGGATAAGGTATAGTGAGCAGGACTAGAGGCTCTACAGTGAAATAAGCCAATAAACACTAACCAGAACAGAAATGGACAAGACATATTGACATTAAGGATAGGCATGCTTAGTCGAGTGATCAAAAGGGTCCGGTGAGTGGAGAGGTTGGTTGGTGATTTAGACAGCTAGCCAGGGCATCGGTAGCAAGCTAGCATAGGATGGAGGTCTGTTAGCCACCCCTTACGTTCCGTCAGTAGATTAGTGGGGTTCCGTGTGGTAGAGGGGATTAATCCAAATCACACAACAACAACAAAAATAAAAACAATAGATATAGTTATAGAGGCCCAAGAAGAAAATATAATAATAATAATTTAAAAAATAATTTAAAAAAAATAATAATAAAAAAATTGTCCGATTGTCTATTCAGATAGCAGCCGGTAAGACAGCTAACGGTTAGCAGGCCGCAGATGGGCGTTCAGGTAACGTCGCGACGGAGGAGCCGGCCGAATAACTCCTTCGGGTAGATAACGTCGGCAGTCCAGTTGTGAAGGCCCGGTGGGGCTCCGCGAAGGCAGTAAAACGGGTCCGGATAGGTGACTGCAGCCCAGGTGTGATTGATGGAACTCAGGAGTGATTGACGGAGCTTGCTAGCTCCGGAATAATTGATGTTTGCTCCGGAATCGACGAAGGCCGATGGTCACACGGATAGCAGCTAGCTAGCTGTGAGATCCGGGTATGAATGTCCAGGGACATGGAGAGAAAAATTGGTCCGGTATGTTCCGTTCCGAGCCGCGCTGCGCCGTACAGAACTGGCGATAGATTTTCGAGCTAAAGGATAGCTGATGACCACAAACCGTGGTTAGCTGAATATTAACGATTTGCCAGTAAAGGAGCTAACTAGCTTCTGAACTAGCTTCTGGCTAGTTTCAGGCTAGCTTCTTGGAGTTTCTGGCTAGCTTCTTGGAGGATTACAGATCTGAGGTAAATAATACTTTTTTATAAATATACATTGGTGAGGCGGGTTGCAGGAGAGTGTATTGAAGATGAGTTGATGGAAAATAAAAATAAAATGTATGTGAAAAAGTTGTAAATATATATATATACAGGACACGACAAGACGAGGACAAAAGACGTCTGAACTGCTATGCCACCTTGGAGATATCATTCTGCCAAGCAGGCATAGGCTACTTTGTAGCAGGTAACATTTAATTGAGAAGGTTTTTGGCAAAGCCTTTACCATCAATCAGAAGACGTTTAGGCCTGTCATCAGCATCGCTATATTTTTCCTGTTTTCCTTAAATGTTTAAAACTGGACGTTTTACTTCATATTATGAGGCATGTCTTGCCTCCCTTTAAAGTAGCTTAAAGCCTAAAACGGGGAAAAAAATTAAACATTTGAAGCTTAACATTGTGATGTGTTCCATCAGCCTTATTGATACGGTGTATACCTCAACTACACTACCTTGATGTGCATCGTAGGGATTAAGAAGTGAGTACACACAATGCCCAGTGTAAAATATGGTGGTACACGGTGTATACCCTCCACTACACTACTTGATGTGCATCGTAGGGATTAAGAAGTGAGTACACACAATGCCCAGTGTAAAATATGGTGGTACACGGTGTATACCCTCCACTACACTACTTGATGTGCATCGTAGGGATTAAGAAGTGAGTACACACAATGCCCAGTGTAAAATATGGTGGTACACGGTGTATACCCTCCACTACACTACCTTGATGTGCATCGTAGGGATTAAGAAGTGAGTACACACAATGCCCAGTGTAAAATATGGTGGTACACGGTGTATACCCTCCACTACACTACCTTGATGTGCATCGTAGGGATTAAGAAGTGAGTACACACAATGCTCAGTGTAAAATATGGTGGTACACGGTGTATACCCTCCACTACACTACCTTGATGTGCATCGTAGGGATTAAGAAGTGAGTACACACAATGCCCAGTGTAAAATATGGTGGTACACGGTGTATACCCTCCACTACACTACCTTGATGTGCATCGTAGGGATTAAGAAGTGAGTACACACAATGCCCAGTGTTAGATACAGTGGTACACGGTGTATACCTCAACTACACTACCTTGATGCGCATCGTAGGGATTAAGAAGTGAGTACACACAATGCCCAGTGTAAAATATGGTGGTTCACGGTGTATACCCTCCACTACACTACCTTGATGTGCATCGTAGGGATTAAGAAGTGAGTACACACAATGCCCAGTGTTAGATACAGTGGTACACGGTGTATACCTCAACTACACTACTTTGATGTGAATCGTAGGGATTAAGAAGTGAGTACACACAATGCCCAGTGTAAAATATGGTGGTACACGGTGTATACCCTCCACTACACTACCTTGATGCGCATCGTAGGGATTAAGAAGTGAGTACACACAATGCCCAGTGTTAGATACGGTGGTACACGGTGTATACCTCAACTACACTACTTTGATGTGCATCGTAGGGATTAAGAAGTGAGTACACACAATGCCCAGTGTAAAATATGGTGGTACACGGTGTATACCCTCCACTACACTACTTTGATGTGCATCGTAGGGATTAAGAAGTGAGTATACACAATGCCCAGCGTTAGATATGGTGGTACATGGTGTATACCCTCCACTACACTACCTTGATGCGCATCGTAGGGATTAAGAAGTGAGTATTCACAATGCCCAGTGTTAGATACAGTGGTACACTGTGTATACCCTCAACTACACTACTTTGATGTGCATCGTAGGGATTAAGAAGTGAGTACACACAATGCCCAGTGTTAGATACGGTGGTACACGGTGTATACCTCAACTACACTACTTTGATGTGCATCATAGGGATTAAGAAGTGAGTATACACAATGCCCAGTGTTAGATACAGTGGTACACGGTGTATACCCTCCACTACACTACCTTGATGTGCATTGTAGGGATTAAGAAGTGAGTACACACAATGCCCAGTATTAGATACAGTGGTACACTGTGCATACCCTCCACTACACTACCTTGATGCGCATCGTAGGGATTAAGAAGTGAGTATACACAATGCCCAGTATTAGATACAGTGGTACACTGTGTATACCCTCCACTACACTACTTTGATGTGCATCGTAGGGATTAAGAAGTGAGTACACACAATGCCCAGTGTTAGATACAGTGGTACACAGTGTATACCCTCCACTACACTACTTTGATGCGCATCGTAGGGATTAAGAAGTGAGTACACACAATGCCCAGTATTAGATAAATACGGTGGTACAAGGTGTATACCCTCCACTACACTCTGACTCTATGTAACTCTATCTGACTGGATTTGAACTAGAATCACGTGGCAGATGACCTGTTGCTCCTGACAACAGCCATGGACACGGAGTCTCTCCCGTGAATGAATGAAGTGGGATCAGACAATCCACAGGAGCAACATGTCATCGGGGCGGCAGGGTAGCCTAGTGGTTAGAGCGGTGGACTAGCAACCGGAAGGTTGCAAGTTCAAAATACCGAGCTGACAAGGTACAAATCTGTCGTTCTGCCCCTGAACAGGCAGTTAACCCACTTTTCCTAGTCTGTCATTGAAAATAAGAATTTGTTCTTAACTGACTTGCCTGGTTAAATAAAGGTCAAATTTAAAAAAAATTGACTGTAGATTGAGAGGGGTTTATCTCAATAGGGATACACATTCTATGACTGTAAAGCAGTAACCAGCTGTGTGTGTTTTACATAGTTTTACCTGCCATGGTGTTGCCACTCATCAGAACCGATGGACAAGCTAAAAACAAGATGGATGAAAGGGTTGGTTAAATAATGAACAGGATATGAATCACTGTCATTTCATCATGAATAAATCTTATTAAGATTTAAATGTGGATGAAATCCTCTTCTTTGTAATAATAACTAATCCATTAAACCACATGATCAAACCTACCATCTGTCTCTATTCTACAGTAGATTATATCAGTTCTGGAAACTACATGACCAAACCTACCATCTGTCTCTATTCTACAGTAGATTATATCAGTTCTGGAAACGACATGACCAAACCTACCATCTGTCTCTATTCTACAGTAGATTATATCAGTTCTGGAAACTACATGACCAAACCTACCATCTGTCTCTATTCTACAGTAGATTATATCATTTCTGGAGACTACATGACCAAACCTACCATCTGTCTCTATTCTACAGTAGATTATATCAGTTCTGGAAACTACATGACCAAACCTACCATCTGTCTCTATTCTACAGTAGATTATATCATTTCTGGAGACTACATGACCAAACCTACCATCTGTCTCTATTCTACAGTAGATTATATCAGTTCTGGAAACTACATGACCAAACCTACCATCTGTCTCTATTCTACAGTAGATTATATCATTTCTGGAGACTACATGACCAAACCTACCATCTGTCTCTATTCTACAGTAGATTATATCAGTTCTGGAAACTACATGACCAAACCTACCATCTGTCTCTATTCTACAGTAGATTATATCATTTCTGGAGACTACATGACCAAACCTACCATCTGTCTCTATTCTACAGTAGATTATATCATTTCTGGAAACGACATGACCAAACCTACCATCTGTCTCTATTCTACAGTAGATTATATCAGTTCTGGAACATTCTTCCAATGGCAGCTACTTCAGTTCTGGCGGTACTTACTGGCAGTGGCAGCCTCACACACAAAAGTGATCAGCTGCTCCTCAATTTTCTTGACAGCGTCCAAATCGTCCACAAAGAAGACGTGTCTGTCGCTGGGTTTGCTGCCGATGTTCACCAACTCTCCGTAGTCCGCATCAGCAAAGCCGATGGAAAAGATGATGTAGCCTTCAAAGGACATACATTGTTAAGATTTAAAAACAATATGTTGTTTTTCTTCAGCTATAAAGCAAAACAATTCCAAGGAAACGATTTGATTGGCCAATCTTACCACTCTCTGACTTGCTAAGTGACCCTTCTACCACAAACTTATTTCTCTCTAAGTTTTGTTTTTGGGTTGAGAGCCATGAATAGTTCTGTTACAACAATATAATACAATGGAATAGTGTATTGTCCTCAGAGGAAGAAACATGGGTTTTATCCAAAATAACACCCTATTCCCTAGTCCTACACTACTTTTGGCCAGAGTAGTGCACTATACAGTACAGAGAATAGGGCACTATTTGGGACTCACACTATGCCACTCACCTTCCATCTGCATCTCCTTGGAGACCTTGTTGACGTCGTCTTGGGAACGGCCATCGGTGAGGACCACCAGTACCTTAGGAACCCCCCTCCTCACTCCTCCCTCTGAGGTGAAGATAGATTCCTTCACATGCTTAATGGCCTGGCCTGGATGGATAGGGACATAGAGTTATATTTCTATGGATAGGAATGACAGAGATCATATCTACACATCACAGTCTGTTGTTAATGTATGGATGACTAATCAGACCATATCTATACAGCCTGTTGTTAATGTATGGATGACTATCAGACCATATCTATACAGTATGTTGTTAATGTGTGGACGACTATCAGACCATATATGTGGATGGATAGGGAAGACAGGCACATCAGGAGCAACTAATAATAATAATAACAATAATAATAATAGTATTAATAACAGGAATAACAATAATAATGACAATAATAATAATAATAATAATAACAATAAAAATAATAATAACAATAATAATAACAATAATAACAGTAATAACAATAATAACAATAATAATAACAATAATAATAATAATAACAACAATAATAACAATAATAATAACAATAACAATAATAACAATAATAATAACAATAATAATAATAATAATAACAATAATAATAACAATAATAATAACAATAATAATAACAATAATAATAATAACAATAATAATAACAATAATAATAATAACAATAATAACAATAATAATAACAATAAGAATAACAATAATAATAATAATAATAACAATAATAATAACAATAATAATAACAATAATAATAATAACAATAATAACAATAATAACAACAATAATAATAACAATAATAATCATAACAATAATAATAGCAATAATAATAATAACAATAATAACAATAATAATGACAATAATAATAATAATAATAATAATAATAACAATAATAATAATAACAATAATAACAATAATAACATTAATAATTGTAATAATAGTCATAATACCAATAATAACATGAATAATAATAATAATATATTATCTATCATAACTAATCTAGCTAGACTGTTTAATGAATTGCTGTCAGGGGGAGACAACCCTGTTCCTGGAGTGCTGCAACTAAGCACCACACCTGACCAACTGAGCTAATTGATCAGGTCAGTTCAGCCTAAATTCAACACACCTGGTCTTCCTGGTTGATTAAATCCCAAACCTGCGTCCCTCCAGGACCAGGGCTGCCTGCCACTGATTTATTGCATTCGGGAGATGCTAATAGAGGAAATGTGAAAATCTGATAGGACACATTAAACAAAGAAAGAGGAGCCTGTCTTATCTATTCTAAAACCTTGACAGAGACTAAAATCGCCCGAGATCATTAGCCCTATTGTGGGCATCGGAGCGGTCCGTAGAGAGGACGAACAGAGCAGAAGCAGGTGGGGATCATTGCGAGTCTTTTTTCTTTACCAATGTGCATGTCTAATATCTCTCTGATGTCTAAGGTCATTCCATAATAGCAGCTTTTTAAAACAGCCTCCCTGGGATGTCTCTGAATAAAATATGTCTTGCATGGCTGAGGCACTACCAGGGTACTTTGTATCATCTAATATGGAGACAGAGGATGGCTGAGCAGCTTGCTGGACGGCCATCCATCCCTCTCCCTCCCTCTCCCTCTCTCTAGCCATCTCTTTCTCTCTTTCTCCCTCTCTCTCTAGCTCCCTTTTAACTCTCCCTCTTCTCTCTCTCCCCTTCTCACTCTCTCTCTCTCTCTCTCCATCCCTCTTTTTCTCAGCTGTCTCTGTGAGCTTTATTAAAGTGCCTTTCAGTGAAGATGAATGACAGGCAGAGCTAGTGAACATCAGTCTTGTACCAGGGAGAGTTATGTCTGTTTCAGCATGGTATTATATTAAACAGAGGTCAAATTGGAATCACAATATCCATCCAGCCAGGCATGAAGACATGCTGGCCTCTATCACTGTGGAGAGTGTTGTGGTAGACGGTGTGTGTGTGTGTGTTTGTTTGTGTGTGCGGCTGCCAGGGTCCTGAGTGGAATATCACACCATCAATCAAATGCTGTCCATCTCAGACGTGTGTGAAATGTGTTTCTTGTACATAAATCCTCAGGCTCATTCCTGGCCGGCAGCTTCCTTTCTTTGCCTCCAAACTTACAACAAGATCCTACCAACAAGTTCCCAGAAATACTCCTCCTCAACCAAGAGCTGAAAGACCTCGTCAACAACAACAACTATACATCGGGCTGCAGGTAACTAGGTAACTAGGTAACTAGGTGAAGGCTAGCCTACGTTCCAGAACTATTTGTGCTGTTTTGACAACTCCATTACTGTCATTGTCATGTTTGGTGTGACAATAACAGCAATGGGGTTGGCAAGACAGCAGAAACAGATCTGGGTGAAGACTCCACTGCAATACCTTCTTTGTGTTATTAAACCTCAGACTCAGGCGTGATTGGTGGTTAAAAAAAGAGGGAATGAGGCCAGGCCAATCATGTTGATCCGCTGTTAGAATCCCCTCAGTACAGTATGAATACTATATGGAGCACAGAGGGATGAGCCCTAATACCAGCAGCTACTGGAAATCATCTCAAGTTAAAGCCTTAATGAATAAATGCAGAGCCAACATAATCACTCTGTGTGTGTGTGTGTGTGTGTGTGTGTGTGTGTGTGTGTGTGTGTGTGTGTGTGTGTGGTAGTGTAGACATGTACAGAACACCAAAGGGTCACATCTACAGCTCTACCGCCAGACTTCCTGAGAGAGAGAGACCTCCGCTTACATCTCTAGAGAGAGAGAGAGAGAGAGAGAGAGAGAGACCTCCGCTTACATCTCTAGAGAGAGAGAGAGACAGAGAGAGAGAGAGAGAGAGGGAGAGAGAGAGAGAGAGACCTCCGCTTACATCTCTAGAGAGAGAGAGGGAGAGAGAGAGAGACAGAGAGAGAGAGAGGGAGAGAGAGACAGAGAGAGAGAGAGAGAGAGAGACAGAGAGAGACCTCCGCTTACATCTCTAGAGAGCGAGAGAGAGAGAGAGAGAGAGAGAGAGCGAGAGAGAGAGAGACACAGAGAGAGAGAGGGAGAGAGAGACAGAGAGAGGAGAGAGAGAGAGAGAGAGAGAGAGACACAGAGAGAGAGAGAGGGGAGAGAGAGAGAGAGAGAGAGAGGAGAGGGAGAGAGAGAGAGACAGAGAGAGAGAGAGAGGGAGAGAGAGAGGAGAGAGAGGAGACGAGAGAGAGAGAGGAGGGAGAGAGAGAGATAGAGAGAAGAGAGAGAGAGAGAGAGAGAGAGAGAGAGAGCGAGATAGAGATAGAGAGAAGAGTAGATGAAGAGGAAGAGGAGGAGAGGAGAGAAGAGAGGAGCGGGAGAGAGAGAGAGAGAGTGAAGATAGAGAGGGAAGAGAGAGAGAGAGAGAGGAGAGAGAGAGAGGCCCTCAGTTTGTCATCTCTAGACAGAGAAAACATGTCCTCTGTGGTAGCGCTGGTAGCCCCTTCCCCCCTGGGGTAGAGCAGAGAAGCTGTATGTGTAGACAAGGGTGTTTCATTTCTAACACTGCTGCCAGGATTAGTCTGCAAACCTGCTGTGCAAATATTGTACGGGACAGGAGCACTATGCACACAAATAAATTCCCAACTGCATAGAATCTCCTCTCTTCCTTAGTCATACACTTTGTTGTTAGACTTGCGGTAGAGTTTCAGCAATAACATTACACACTGTAGATTCCTTCAGAGACATCAAGGGCAGTAAACTGAGCTCAAGTGTGAAATTCCTTCTTTCCCCACAAAGGAGGAGGCTATCAGCAAACTGAAACTGTCTTGTTTGCACTGAAAGCACCTGTTTCCACCTCCTAAATCAGGGGAATAAGGAACAGAGCTTGCTGGGACCGACGACCATACAAGCCAGGCCATCCTGCTTCTCCCATAGCAGTCAGGGTAAATGGCACGGTCTGTGTGTGTGTGTGTCTATGTGTGTCTATGTATGTCTATGTATGTCTATGTATGTGTGTGTGTGTGTGTCTATGTGTGTCTATGTATGTGTGTGTGTGTGTGTGTGTGTGTGGTGTGTGTGTGTGTGTGTGTGTGTGTGTGTGTGTGTGTGTGCAGAAGGCTTTAGTACACACCTGTCTGGTGTTCCCTCCCTTGTATGTGATTCGCCTGATGGCGTCGAGCAGCGTTTCCTTGTTAGCGTAGGAGTTTCAGCTTGAACTCAGTCCTGGCATCATCACTGAACTGTGCTATAGCAAACCTGTCAGTAACAGGGAGAGAGAGAGGGAGAAAAAGAGAGAAGGAGAGGGAAATAGAGAGAGAGAGAGAGAGAGAGATGGGAGAGAGAAAGAAAGAAAGAAAGAGAGGGAAAGAGAGAGAGAGAGAGAGAGAGAGAGGGAGAGAGAAGAGAGAGTGAGAGAGAGAGAAGAGAGAGAGAGATAGAGAGAAAGAAAGAAAGAAAGAAAGAGAGAGAGAGAGAGAGAGAGAGAGAGAGAGAGAGAGAGAGAGAGAGAGAGAGAGAGAGAGAGAGAGAGAGAGAGAGAGAGAGAGAGAGAGAGAGAGAGGGAGAAGAGAGAAAGAAAGAAAGAAAGAAAGAAAGAAAGAAAGAGAGAGAGAGGAGAGAGAGAGAGAAGAGAGAGAGAGAGAGAAAGAAAGAAAGAGAGAGAGAGAGAGCGAGAGAGAGACAGAGAGAGAGAGAGAGAGAGAGAGAGGGAGAGAGAGAGAAAGAAAGAAAGAAAGAAAGAGAGAGGAGAGAGGGAGAGAGAGAAAGGGAGAAAAGGAGAGAGAGAGGGAGGTGTAAAAGCTTTCATCACACCCAGAGATAATTCTAACAGTGTTTTTGGCTTGGGGGGGGTTTAGGGGTTGTTTATCATTTGGAATGTTGAACATGAATCTGTTCTAAAAAATGTTGAAAATAACTTTACAGAACAAAAACTATAAACGCAAAACGCAACAATTCCAAAGATTTTACCGAGTTACAGTTCATATGAGGAAATCAGTCAACTGAAATAAATTCATTAGGCCTATGGATTTCATATGACCGGGTCACAGATACCATAAAACTATGGGCCTCACAATTGTCCTCAGGAGGTCGTCGCGGTATCTCTGTTCATTCAAACAGCCATCGATAAAATGCAATTTTGTTTGTTGTCCATAGCTTATGCCTGCCCATACCATTAACCCCACCATCACCATGGGGCACTCTGTTCACAACGTAGACATCAGCAAACTACTCGACTATATGACGCCATACACGTGGTCTGCGGTTGTGAGGCCGGTTGGATGTACTGCCAAATTCTATAAAATGACATTGGAGGCGGTTTATGGTAGGAAATTAACATTCAATTCTCTGGCAACAGCTCTGGTGGACATTCCTGCAGTCAGCGTGCCAATTGCATGCTCCTTCAAAACTTGAGACATCTGTGGCATTGTCTTGTGTGACAACAATTCACATTTTAGAGTGGCCTTTTATTGTCCCCAGCACAAGGTGCACCTGTGTAATGTTCATGCTGTTTAATCAGCTTCTTGATATGCCACAACTGTCAGGTGGATGGATTATCTTCACTAACAGGGATGTAAACACATTTGTTCATTTGTAAACACACATATTTTAGAGAAATAAGCTTTTTGTGCATATGGAACATTTCTGGGATCTTTTATTTCAGCTCATGAAACATGGGACCAACACTTCACATGTAGCGTTTATATTTTTGTTCAGTGTAAGTTGCCAATAAAGAATCCAGAACTTATAGTCGCATACTGAATGCACGCTTTCATTGGCATCTTAGCAACTATTTTGCAACATCTTTGGAACAGATGTCTCTGTTACTCACTCTCCTTATGTCCCCTCAGGAATCTATCCCTGTCCCTCCTCTTCCCTCAATGTCTCGCTTCCCTTCTCACTCTCCTTATGTCCCCTCAGGAATCTATCCCTGTCCCTCCTCTTCCCTCAATGTCTCGCTTCCCTTCTCACTCTCCTTATGTCCCCTCAGGAATCTATCCCTGTCCCTCCTCTTCCCTCAATGTCTCGCTTCCCTTCTCACTCTCCTTATGTCCCCTCAGGAATCTATCCCTGTCCCTCCTCTTCCCTCAATGTCTCGCTTCCCTTCTCACTCTCCTTATGTCCCCTCAGGAATCTATCCCTGTCCCTCCTCTTCCCTCAATGTCTCGCTTCCCTTCTCACTCTCCTTATGTCCCCTCAGGAATCTATCCCTGTCCCTCCTCTTCCCTCAATGTCCTGCTTCCCTTCTCAATCTCCTTATGTCTCCTCAGGAATCTATCCCTGTCCCTCAACGTCCTGCTTCCCTTCTCACTCTCCTTATGTCCCCTCAGGAATCTATCCCTGTCCCTCCTCTTCACTCAATGTCTCGCTTCCCTTCTCACTCTCCTTATGTCCCCTCAGGAATCTATCCCTGTCCCTCCTCTTCCCTCAATGTCTCGCTTCCCTTCTCACTCTCCTTATGTCCCCTCAGGAATCTATCCCTGTCCCTCCTCTTCCCTCAATGTCTCGCTTCCCTTCTCACTCTCCTTATGTCCCCTCAGGAATCTATCCCTGTCCCTCCTCTTCCCTCAATGTCTCGCTTCCCTTCTCACTCTCCTTATGTCCCCTCAGGAATCTATCCCTGTCCCTCCTCTTCCCTCAATGTCCCGCTTCCCTTCTCACTCTCCTTATGTCCCCTCAGGAATCTATCCCTGTCCCTCCTCTTCCCTCAATGTCTCGCTTCCCTTCTCACTCTCCTTATGTCCCCTCAGGAATCTATCCCTGTCCCTCCTCTTCCCTCAATGTCCCACTTCCCTTCTCACTCTCCTTATGTCCCCTCAGGAATCTATCCCTGTCCCTCCTCTTCCCTCAACATCTCGCTTCCCTTCTCACTCTCCTTATGTCCCCTCAGGAATCTATCCCTGTCCCTCCTCTTCCCTCAACATCTCGCTTCCCTTCTCACTCTCCTTATGTCCCCTCAGGAATCTATCCCTGTCCCTCCTCTTCCCTCAATGTCCCACTTCCCTTCTCACTCTCCTTATGTCCCCTCAGGAATCTATCCCTGTCCCTCCTCTTCCCTCAACATCTCGCTTCCCTTCTCACTCTCCTTATGTCCCCTCAGGAATCTACCCCTGTCCCTCCTCTTCCCTCAATGTCCCACTTCCCTTCTCACTCTCCTTATGTCCCCTCAGGAATCTATACCTGTCCCTCCTCTTCCCTCAACATCTCTCTTCCCTTCTCACTCTCCTTATGTCCCCTCAGGAATCTATCCCTGTCCCTCCTCTTCCCTCAATGTCCCACTTCCCTTCTCACTCTCCTTATGTCCCCTCAGGAATCTATCCCTGTCCCTCCTCTTCCCTCAACATCTCGCTTCCCTTCTCACTCTCCTTATGTCTCCTCAGGAATCTATCCCTGTCCCTCCTCTTCCCTCAACATCTCGCTTCCCTTCTCACTCTCCTTATGTCCCCTCAGGAATCGATCCCTGTCCCTCCTCTTCCCTCAATGTCCCACTTCCCTTCTCACTCTCCTTATGTCCCCTCAGGAATCTATCCCTGTCCCTCCTCTTCCCTCAATGTCCCACTTCCCTTCTCACTCTCCTTATGTCCCCTCAGGAATCTATCCCTGTCCCTCCTCTTCCCTCAATGTCCCACTTCCCTTCTCACTCTCCTTATGTCCCCTCAGGAATCTATCCCTGTCCCTCCTCTTCCCTCAACATCTCGCTTCCCTTCTCACTCTCCTTATGTCCCCTCAGGAATCTATCCCTGTCCCTCCTCTTCCCTCAACATCTCGCTTCCCTTCTCACTCTCCTTATGTCCCCTCAGGAATCTATCCCTGTCCCTCCTCTTCCCTCAACATCTCGCTTCCCTTCTCACTCTCCTTATGTCTCCTCAGGAATCTACCCCTGTCCCTCCTCTTCCCTCAATGTCTCGCTTCCCTTCTCACTCTCCTTATGTCCCCTCAGGAATCTATCCCTGTCCCTCCTCTTCCCTCAACATCTCGCTTCCCTTCTCACTCTCCTTATGTCTCCTCAGGAATCTACCCCTGTCCCTCCTCTTCCCTCAATGTCTCGCTTCCCTTCTCACTCTCCTTATGTCTCCTCAGGAATCTATCCCTGTCCCTCCTCTTCCCTCAATGTCTCGCTTCCCTTCTCACTCTCCTTATGTCCCCTCAGGAATCTATCCCTGTCCCTCCTCTTCCCTCAACATCTCGCTTCCCTTCTCACTCTCCTTATGTCCCCTCAGGAATCTATCCCTGTCCCTCCTCTTCCCTCAACATCTCGCTTCCCTTCTCACTCTCCTTATGTCCCCTCAGGAATCTATCCCTGTCCCTCCTCTTCCCTCAACATCTCGCTTCCCTTCTCACTCTCCTTATGTCTCCTCAGGAATCTATCCCTGTCCCTCCTCTTCCCTCAACATCTCGCTTCCCTTCTCACTCTCCTTATGTCCCCTCAGGAATCTATCCCTGTCCCTCCTCTTCCCTCAACATCTCGCTTCCCTTCTCACTCTCCTTATGTCCCCTCAGGAATCTATCCCTGTCCCTCCTCTTCCCTCAACATCTCGCTTCCCTTCTCACTCTCCTTATGTCCCCTCAGGAATCTATCCCTGTCCCTCCTCTTCCCTCAACGTCCTGCTTCCCTTCTCACTCTCCTTATGTCCCCTCAGGAATCTACCCCTGTCCCTCCTCTTCCCTCAATGTCTCGCTTCCCTTCTCACTCTCCTTATGTCCCCTCAGGAATCTATCCCTGTCCCTCCTCTTCCCTCAACATCTCGCTTCCCTTCTCACTCTCCTTATGTCTCCTCAGGAATCTACCCCTGTCCCTCCTCTTCCCTCAATGTCTCGCTTCCCTTCTCACTCTCCTTATGTCTCCTCAGGAATCTATCCCTGTCCCTCCTCTTCCCTCAATGTCTCGCTTCCCTTCTCACTCTCCTTATGTCCCCTCAGGAATCTATCCCTGTCCCTCCTCTTCCCTCAACATCTCGCTTCCCTTCTCACTCTCCTTATGTCCCCTCAGGAATCTATCCCTGTCCCTCCTCTTCCCTCAACATCTCGCTTCCCTTCTCACTCTCCTTATGTCCCCTCAGGAATCTATCCCTGTCCCTCCTCTTCCCTCAACATCTCGCTTCCCTTCTCACTCTCCTTATGTCTCCTCAGGAATCTATCCCTGTCCCTCCTCTTCCCTCAACATCTCGCTTCCCTTCTCACTCTCCTTATGTCCCCTCAGGAATCTATCCCTGTCCCTCCTCTTCCCTCAACATCTCGCTTCCCTTCTCACTCTCCTTATGTCCCCTCAGGAATCTATCCCTGTCCCTCCTCTTCCCTCAACATCTCGCTTCCCTTCTCACTCTCCTTATGTCCCCTCAGGAATCTATCCCTGTCCCTCCTCTTCCCTCAACGTCCTGCTTCCCTTCTCACTCTCCTTATGTCCCCTCAGGAATCTATCCCTGTCCCTCCTCTTCCCTCAACATCCCGCTTCCCTTCTCACTCTCCTTATGTCCCCTCAGGAATCTATCCCTGTCCCTCCTCTTCCCTCAACGTCCTGCTTCCCTTCTCACTCTCCTTATGTCCCCTCAGGAATCTATCCCTGTCCCTCCTCTTCCCTCAACGTCCTGCTTCCCTTCTCACTCTCCTTATGTCCACTCAGGAATCTATCCCTGTCCCTCCTCTTCCCTCAACGTCCTGCTTCCCTTCTCAATCTCCTTATGTCTGTTTTTCTATTTGTCTGTCTGAGAGCCTAACTACTGTAGCCAGGACCCTCTGCACCTCAGCTCCGATTCCTCCATTACCCATCAGCCCCTAATACAGTAGTAAGGGGATACGGAGGACTTTAGTAATGCTGCCTTGTGTCAATAACCTACCAGTTCCTCAGTAATGGGCTGTGAACGGTCTGAAAGAGAAGGCTTGATGAAGATCTATGGGCCTCTGTTTATAATGTCTAGACACCAGTCTATTCCAACATAATGGTCTCTCCCTTGAGACCTGGTTTAGATGTGGGTCTGTTTATAATGTCTAGATACCAGTCTATTCCAATATAATGGTCTCTCCATTGAGACCTGGTTTAGATTTGGCTCTGTTTGGTGATGTTAGCACAGGCTTTATCTAAACCTAACCTCACCCTGACCTGTGACCCTAACCTCACTCTAACCTGTGACCCTAACCTCACCCGTACCTGTGACCCTAACCTCACCCTGACCTGTGAACCTAACCTCACCCTGACCTGTGGCCCTAACCTCACCCTGGCCTGTGACCCTAACCTCACCCTGACCTGTGACGCTAAACTCACCCTGACCTGTGACCCTAACCTCACTCTAACCTGTGACTCTAACCTCACTCTAACCTGTGACCCTAACCTCACCCTGACCTGTGACCCTAACCTCACTCTAACCTGTGACCCTAACCTCACCCGTACCTGTGACCCTAACCTCACCCTGACCTGTGACCCTAACCTCACCCTAAACTGTGGCCTGTGACCCTAAGCTCACCCTGACCTGTGGCCCTAACCTCACCCTGGCCTGTGACCCTAACCTCACCCTGACCTGTGACGCTAAACTCACCCTGACCTGTGACCCTAACCTCACTCTGACCTGTGTGTACTGGACTAGACCAGCCCCTCATAGGACATGTTGCTTTCTCAAACATCAGTGGCTGAGATGGATGAGATCAGGTTACTGTTAGACAATGTTCCCCTTCAACAGCATTGGGTTATATTTCATTTATTCATTATTTCCGTGAGATATTGGCTGAATGCATAACTCTATAATATGGAGGTGTTGTCATTGGTCTTACCTGTGTGCCGTCAGGACCAATCAGATCCAGAGATCCCATCGTACTGTACAGGAAACGGATAATCTTCTGGAAGTTGTCGTCTCCGATGCTCCAAGACCCGTCCACCAAGAAGACCAGGTCAGCTTTGGCTGCCTTACAGACTGGGGGGAGGGAGGGAGGTAGGGAGTAGGGAGGGAGGGAGGGAGGCAGGCAGGCAGGCAGGCAGGCAGGCAGGCAGGCAGGCAGGCAGGCAGGCAGGCAGGCAGGCAGGCAGGCAGGCAGGCAGGCAGGGAGGGAGGGAGGGAGGGAAGGAAGGAGGCAGGGAGGGAGGGAGGGATGCAGGGAGGGAAGGAGGCAGGGACGAGGGACGCAGGGAGGCAGGAAGGGAGGCAGGCGGGGACACAGGGAGGCAGGGACACAGGGAGGGAGGCAGGGAGGCAGGGACACAGGGAGGGAGGCAGGGAGGCAGGGAGGCAGGGAGGGAGGGAGGGAGGCAGGGAGGGAGGAAGGCAGGGAGGGAGGAAGGGAGGCAGGGACACAGGGAGGGAGGCAGGGAGGCAGGGAGGCAGGGAGGGAGGGAGGCAGGGAGGGAGGAAGGCAGGGAGGGAGGAAGGGAGGCAGGGACACAGGGAGGGAGGCAGGGAGGCAGGGAGGCAGGGAGGGACACAGGGAGGGAGGGACACAGGGAGGGAGGCAGGGAGGCAGGGAGGGAGGGAGGCAGGGAGGGAGGAAGGCGGGCAGGGACACAGGGAGGGAGGGACACAGGGAGGGAGGCAGGGAGGCAGGGAGAGGAGGGAGGCAGGGAGGGAGGGAGGCAGGGAGGCAGGGAGGGAGGAAGGCGGGCAGGGACACAGGGAGGCAGGGAGGGAGGAAGGCAGGCAGGGACACAGGGAGGGAGGGACACAGGGAGGGAGGCAGGGAGGCAGGGAGGCAGGGACACAGGGAGGCAGGGAGGCAGGGAGGCAGGGAGGCAGGGAGGCAGGGACACAGGGAGGGAGGGACACAGGGAGGGAGGGAGGGAGGCAGGGAGGCAGGGAGGGAGGCAGGGAGGCAGGGAGGGAGGCGGGCAGGGACACAGGGAGGGAGGGACACAGGGAGGGAGGGAGGCAGGGAGGGACACAGGGAGGCAGGGAGGCAGGCAGGGAGGCAGGGAGGGAGGAAGGCGGGCAGGGACACAGGGAGGCAGGGACACAGGGAGGGAGGGAGGCAGGGAGGGACACAGGGAGGCAGGCAGGGACACAGGGAGGCAGGGACACAGGGAGGGAGGGAGGCAGGGAGGGACACAGGGAGGCAGGGACACAGGGAGGGAGGAAGGCAGGCAGGGACACAGGGAGGGAGGGAGGCAGGGAGGCAGGGAGGGAGGGAGGCAGGCAGGGACACAGGGAGGCAGGGACACAGGGAGGGAGGGAGGCAGGGAGGGAGGGAGGCAGGCAGGGACACAGGGAGGCAGGGACACAGGGAGGGAGGAAGGCAGGCAGGCAGGGACACAGGGAGGCAGGGACACAGGGAGGCAGGGACACAGGGAGGCAGGGACACAGGGAGGGAGGGAGGCAGGGAGAAAGGGAGGGAGGGAGGCAGGGAGGGAGGGATGCAGGGAAGGAAGGAGGGAAATTAGATATGGAACTAGGTTAGAGAGGAATTCCAAACACAGAGACAGAAGCCTCAACCCTTCATTGTCATTACAACAGGCCAGCTGGTCAGCCTCAACCCTTCATTGTCATTACAACAGGCCAGCTGGTCAGCCTCAACCCTTCAGTCTCATTACAACAGGCCAGCTGGTAAGCCTCAACCCTTCAGTCTCATTACAACAGGCCAGCTTGAAAGCCTCACCTCTTCAGTCTCATTACAACAGGCCAGCTGGTAAGCCTCAACCCTTCAGTCTCATTACAACAGGCCAGCTGGAAAGCCTCAACCCTTAAGTCTCATTACAACAGGCCAGCTGGTAAACCTCAACCCTTCAGTCTCATTACAACAGGCCAGCTGGAAAGCCTCAACCTTCAGTCTCATTACAACAGGCCAGCTGGTAAGCCTCAACCCTTCAGTCTCATTACAACAGGCCAGCTGGTAAGCCTCAACCCTTCAGTCTCATTACAACAGGCCAGTTGGTGGAGAGTGGGGATGACTATCTAACTATCTGTCTCCTCCAGAAGCTGTATCTACTTCCTACTACACAGAGACAGATAAGATCTTCCTTCGTGCTAATTAAAGGTCCAGGGCAGCCATCTTTATCTCAATATATCTGTCTGAGTGGGGAGAGGAAAACTGAAAACTACAGTAGCTGTTATTGGCAGAGAGGTTGGAACACTCTTTCTCATTGGTCTATTAACGATGTCACCAGGCAGGCCAAAACTCCATCCCACCATAACAGACTGTCTGTTTAAACAGCTCTTACACTAAACATGGCTTTATCATCATTTTCACAATTTCATAATGTTATTCCAACATCATAGTATGGAAATATATATAACAAACTGGAAAGTCACATTTTTGACTGCGCTGTGCCTTTAATATTCAGTTACTGTATTCTCCAGTCATATACAGACTTCAATCAAACTGGGAGCAGATTGGTCTCTCGGAATGTGAGGAACGACTAGAGCTGGCCGGTCTCTCGGAATATGAGGAACGACTAGAGCTGGCCGGTCTCTCGGAATATGAGGAACGACTAGAGCTAGCCGGTCTCTCGGAATGTGAGGAACGACTAGAGCTGGCCGGTCTCTCGGAATATGAGGAACGACTAGAGCTGGCCGGTATCTCGGAATATGAGGAACGGCTAGAGCTGGCCGGTCTCTCGGAATATGAGGAACGGCTAGAGCTGGCCGGTCTCTCGGAATATGAGGAACGACTAGAGCTGGCCGGTATCTCGGAATATGAGGAACGACTAGAGCTGGCCGGTATCTCGGAATATGAGGAACGACTAGAGCTAGCCGGTCTCTCGGAATATGAGGAACGACTAGAGCTGGCCGGTCTCTCGGAATGTGAGGAACGACTAGAGCTGGCCGGTCTCTCGGAATGTGAGGAACGACTAGAGCTAGCCGGTCTCTCGGAATATGAGGAACGACTAGAGCTGGCCGGTCTCTCGGAATGTAAGGAACGGCTAGAGCTGGCCGGTATCTCGGATTATGAGGAACGGTTAGAGCTGGCCGGTCTCTCGGAATATGAGGAACGGTTAGAGCTGGCCGGTATCTCGGAATATGAGGAACGGCTAGAGCTGGCCGGTCTCTCGGAATATGAGGAACGGTTAGAGCTGTCCGGTCTCTCGGAATATGAGGAACGACTAGAGCTGGCCGGTCTCTCGGAAACTGAGGAACGGCTAGAGCTGGCCGGTCTCTCGGAATATGAGGAACGACTAGAGCTGGCCGGTCTCTCGGAATATGAGGAACGGCTAGAGCTGGCCCGTATCTCAGAATATGAGGAACGACTAGAGCTGGCCGGTATCTCGGAATATGAGGAACGGCTAGAGCTGGCCGGTATCTCGGAATATGAGGAACGACTAGAGCTGGCCGGTCTCTCGGAATATGAGGAACGGCTAGAGCTGGCCGGTATCTCGGAATATGAGGAACGGCTAGAGCTGGCCGGTATCTCGGAATATGAGGAACGGCTAGAGCTGGCCGGTATCTCAGAATGTGAGGAACGGTTAGAGCTGTCCGGTCTCTCTGAATATGAGGAACGGTTAGAGCTGGCCGGTCTCTCAGAATGTAAGGAACGGTTAGAGCTGGCCGGTCTCTCAGAATGTGAGGAACGGTTAGAGCTGTCCGGTCTCTCAGAATGTGAGGAACGGTTAGAGCTGTCCGGTCTCTCAGAATGTGAGGAACGGTTAGAGCTGGCCGGTCTCTCAGAATGTGAGGAACGTTTAGAGCTGTCCGGTCTCTCAGAATGTGAGGAACGGTTAGAGCTGTCCGGTCTCTCAGAATGTGAGGAACGGTTAGAGCTGTCCGGTCTCTCAGAATATGAGGAACGGTTAGAGCTGGCCGGTCTCTCAGAATGTGAGGAACGGTTAGAGCTGGCCGGTCTCTCAGAATGTGAGGAACGGTTAGAGCTGTCCGGTCTCTCGGAATATGAGGAACGACTAGAGCTGGCCGGTCTCTCGGAATATGAGGAACGGTTAGAGCTGTCCGGTCTCTCGGAATATGAGGAACGACTAGAGCTGGCCGGTCTCTCGGAATATGAGGAACGGCTAGAGCTGGCCGGTATCTCGGAATATGAGGAACGGCTAGAGCTGGCCGGTATCTCGGAATATGAGGAACGGCTAGAGCTGGCCGGTATCTCGGAATGTGAGGAACGGTTAGAGCTGTCCGGTCTCTCAGAATCTGAGGAACGACTAGAGCTGGCCGGTCTCTCGGAATATGAGGAACGGCTAGAGCTGGCCGGTATCTCAGAATGTGAGGAACGGTTAGAGCTGTCCGGTCTCTCAGAATCTGAGGAACGACTAGAGCTGGCCGGTCTCTCAGAATGTAAAGAATGGCTAGAGCTGGCCGGTCTCTCAGACAGTAAGGAACGACTAGAGCTGGCCGGTCTCTCAGAATGTAAGGAACGGCTAGAGCTGGCCGGTCTCTCAGACAGTAAGGAACGGCTAGAGCTGGCCGGTCTCTCAGAATGTGAGGAACGGCTAGAGCTGGCCGGTTTCTCAGAATGTAAGGAATGGCTAGAGCTGGCCTGTCTCTCAGAATGTAAGGAACGGCTAGAGCTGGCCGGTTTCTCAGAATGTAAGGAATGGCTAGAGCTGGCCTGTCTCTCAGAATGTAAGGAACGGCTAGAGCTGGCCGGTTTCTCAGAATGTAAGGAATGGCTAGAGCTGGCCTGTCTCTCAGAATGTAAGGAACGGCTAGAGCTGGCCGGTCTCTCAGAATGTGAGGAATGGCTAGAGCTGGCCGGTCTCTCAGAATGTAAGGAACGGCTAGAGCTGGCCGGTCTCTCAGAATGAAAGGAACGGCTAGAGCTGGCCGGTCTCTCAGAATGTGAGGAACGGCTAGAGCTGGCCTGTCTCTCAGAATGTAAGGAACGGCTAGAGCTGGCCGGTCTCTCAGAATGTGAGGAACGACTAGAGCTGGCCTGTCTCTCAGAATGTAAGGAACGGCTAGAGCTGGCCGGTCTCTCAGAATGTGAGGAATGGCTAGAGCTGGCCGGTCTCTCAGAATATGAGGAACGACTAGAGCTGGCCTGTCTCTCAGAATGTAAGGAACGGCTAGAGCTGGCCGGTCTCTCAGACAGTAAGGAACGACTAGAGCTGGCCGGCCTCTCAGAATGTGAGGAACGGCTAGAGCTGGCCGGTCTCTCAGAATGTAAGGAACGACTAGAGCTGGCCGGCCTCTCAGAATGTGAGGAACGACTAGAGCTGGCCGGTCTCTCAGAATGTAAGGAAGGACTAGAGCTGGCCTGTCTGTCAGAATGTAAGGAACGGCTAGAGCTGGCCTGTCTCTCAGAATGTAAGGAACGGCTAGAGCTGGCCGGTCTCTCAGAATGTAAGGAACGGCTAGAGCTGGCCGGTCTCTCAGAATGTGAGGAACGGCTAGAGCTGGCCGGTCTCTCAGAATGTAAGGAACGGCTAGAGCTGGCCGGTCTCTCAGAATGTAAGGAAAGGCTAGAGCTGGCCGGTCTCTCAGAATGTAAGGAACGGCTAGAGCTGGCCGGTCTCTCAGAATGTAAGGAACGGCTAGAGCTGGCCGGTCTCTCAGAATGTAAGGAACGGCTAGAGCTGGCCGGTCTCTCAGAATGTGAGGAACGGCTAGAGCTGGCCGGTCTCTCAGAATGTGAGGAACGGCTAGAGCTGGCCGGTCTCTCAGAATATGAGGAACGGCTAGAGCTGGCCGGCCTCTCAGAATGTAAGGAACGACTAGAGCTGGCCGGTCTCTCAGAATGTGAGGAACTTCTAGAGCTGGCCGGTCTCTCAGAATGTAAGGAACGACTAGAGCTGGCCGGTCTCTCAGAATGTGAGGAACGGTTAGAGCTGTCCGGTCTCTCAGAATCTGAGGAACGACTAGAGCTGGCCGGTCTCTCAGAATGTAAGGAACGGCTAGAGCTGGCCGGTCTCTCAGACAGTAAGGAACGGCTAGAGCTGGCCGGTCTCTCAGAATGTGAGGAACGGCTAGAGCTGGCCGGTTTCTCAGAATGTAAGGAACGGCTAGAGCTGGCCTGTCTCTCAGAATGTAAGGAACGGCTAGAGCTGGCCGGTTTCTCAGAATGTAAGGAATGGCTAGAGCTGGCCTGTCTCTCAGAATGTAAGGAACGGCTAGAGCTGGCCGGTTTCTCAGAATGTAAGGAATGGCTAGAGCTGGCCTGTCTCTCAGAATGTAAGGAATGGCTAGAGCTGGCCGGTCTCTCAGAATGTGAGGAATGGCTAGAGCTGGCCGGTCTCTCAGAATGTAAGGAACGGCTAGAGCTGGCCGGTCTCTCAGAATGTAAGGAACGGCTAGAGCTGGCCGGTCTCTCAGAATGTGAGGAACGGCTAGAGCTGGCCTGTCTCTCAGAATGTAAGGAACGGCTAGAGCTGGCCGGTCTCTCAGAATGTGAGGAACGACTAGAGCTGGCCTGTCTCTCAGAATGTAAGGAACGGCTAGAGCTGGCCGGTCTCTCAGAATGTGAGGAATGGCTAGAGCTGGCCGGTCTCTCAGAATATGAGGAACGGCTAGAGCTGGCCTGTCTCTCAGAATGTAAGGAACGGTTAGAGCTGGCCGGTCTCTCAGACAGTAAGGAACGACTAGAGCTGGCCGGCCTCTCAGAATGTGAGGAACGGCTAGAGCTGGCCGGTCTCTCAGAATGTAAGGAACGACTAGAGCTGGCCGGCCTCTCAGAATGTGAGGAACGACTAGAGCTGGCCGGTCTCTCAGAATGTAAGGAATGGCTAGAGCTGGCCTGTCTGTCAGAATGTAAGGAACGGCTAGAGCTGGCCTGTCTCTCAGAATGTAAGGAACGGCTAGAGCTGGCCGGTCTCTCAGAATGTAAGGAACGGCTAGAGCTGGCCGGTCTCTCAGAATGTGAGGAACGGCTAGAGCTGGCCGGTCTCTCAGAATGTAAGGAACGGCTAGAGCTGGCCGGTCTCTCAGAATGTAAGGAAAGGCTAGAGCTGGCCGGTCTCTCAGAATGTAAGGAACGGCTAGAGCTGGCCGGTCTCTCAGAATGTAAGGAACGGCTAGAGCTGGCCGGTCTCTCAGAATGTAAGGAACGGCTAGAGCTGGCCGGTCTCTCAGAATGTGAGGAATGGCTAGAGCTGGCCGGTCTCTCAGAATGTGAGGAATGGCTAGAGCTGGCCGGTCTCTCAGAATATGAGGAACGGCTAGAGCTGGCCTGTCTCTCAGAATGTAAGGAACGACTAGAGCTGGCCGGCCTCTCAGAATGTGAGGAACGACTAGAGCTGGCCGGTCTCTCAGAATGTAAGGAACGACTAGAGCTGGCCGGTCTCTCAGAATGTGAGGAACTTCTAGAGCTGGCCGGTCTCTCAGAATGTAAGGAACGACTAGAGCTGGCCGGTCTCTCAGAATGTGAGGAACGACTAGAGCTGGCCGGTCTCTCAGACAGTAAGCTGACGGTGATTTAGCCCGATCTCTAACGCTAGGAAGAAGTATAGCTTGCCGGTCCTTGGCACAAGAAGGACCATAGCTTGCCGGTCCTTGGCACAAGAAGGACCATAGCTTGCCGGTCCTTGGCACAAGAAGGACCATAGCTTGCCGGTCCTTGGCACAAGAAGGACCATAGCTTGCCGGTCCTTGGCACAAGAAGGACCATAGCTTGCCGGTCCTTGGCACAAGAAGGACCATAGCTTGCCGGTCCTTGGCACAAGAAGGACCATAGCTTGTCGGTGCCTGGTACAAAGAGGGTTGAGAAACACTGGGCTACACTTTGAGGAACAAAGACAGGTCCTTTTTTCTAAGAGTGTAGAGGAATGGCAAGAGAAATGTCTGGCCTGTTTGATCTTTGTTTAAACAAGCCAGAGAGTTAGAATTATAACAAATTGACTGGTACAAACCTCTAGAGGTGGGACAAATGTGTTCAGACTGAAGAGCTTAGAATTATAGCAGAGTTCTTAGAATGTTGGGAGAGTTCTTAAGGGAAGGTTGTTATGGCAGGGTTCTAATCAAACCGGACAGGAAGTATCGACAGGATGGGAGGAAGGCTTGATACACAGCCAGGCAGCAGTGCACCATGGGGGGATAGAAGTGTGCAAGGCTCTTTCTCAATTTGTCTTTCATCGATTTAATCGATTGCTCCCACGCTCTATACTCGCCTCATTCACAAAACGCATTGGAGAAGATCCAAGGTCCCACCCATCGAACCTTCTCCTCCAATGTGATTGAGAAGAAGCTGAGTACTTCTGACTTCTACTATTATTAGGAGCCAGAGATAATATCCAAAATGCAATATTCAACTAATCCCCGCTGGAAAAATGACCTTGAGAACTTTGCTGAGAATACATTGAAAAAAGCTGAAGATGTTTTCAGTCTATTACGGTCCTGTAAAATCCACCTTCTTATTTCTCATTTATTTCAACCTGTGAAGAACTTAATACTTATCACAAATCTGATGATTGCAGTTCACCTAAAAATGGACCAGGACTTAAACCCTCAGGGGGCTGTCTGCCTATGGTATTTGGTAGTGTGTATATGAAGGTCAGTAGAGGAGGGAGAGCGCAAAGCCTCAGCTGATGTAATAAGTAATGCATGCAGATGCTGTGTAAATATGCACAGACTGGAGCTGCTGCTTGTCTGAGCCGCACTGCAAATGTTTGATAAGATACTGGATAATCCCTCAAGAAAGAAGACTTAAAAAGTTGATAAGATACTGGATACCCCTCAATAAAGAAGACTTAAAAAGTTGATAAGATACTGGATACCCCTCAAGAAAGAAAACTTAAAAAGTTGTATTTACCTCCAAAAACTCTTCCTCAGCTGGATAAATACCACTAAGTACCGGTACTTGTTTGGTGATTGTATAATGTGGTTCATTTGGTATAAAAGCGAGATATATTTTTATTTATCTGTGGTACCTCAGTGTGCTGAAGTAAAGGTGAACTGTCATCAGAGATGTAGTGAGGGTTTGAGAAAGGTCACACTATGGTGGGGACAGCAGGGGAGAGGAAGGTGTGTGTGTGTGTGTGTGTGTGTATGTGTGTGTGTGTATGTGTGTGTGTGTATGTGTGTGTGTGTGTGTGTGTGTGTGTGTGTGTATGTGTATGTGTGTGTGTGTATGTGTGTGTATGTGTGTGTGTATGTGTGTGTGTATGTGTATGTGTATGTGTGTGTGTGTGTGTGTGTGTGTGTGTGTGTGTGTGTGTGTGTGTGTGTGTGTACACACAGTGGCAGTTCTTCTCTCTTACCTTCCTTGGCGGGCGGTATGGTCGGTAGGGGGGGTGACGTGGGGGGTGGTGTCGGGGGCTGGGTGGGGGCGGGGACTAGAAAAAACAGAGAAACAAGCACATAAATCATCACGGTACATCCATCATACCTCTCTATCCACACACACACCTACAGTGGGGCAAAAAAGTATTTAGTCAGCCACCAATTGTGCAAGTTCTCCCACTTAAAAAGATGAGAGAGGCCTGTAATTTTCATCATAGGTACACTTCAACTATGACAGACAAAATGAGAAAAAAAATCCAGAAAATCACATTGTAGGATTTTTTATGAATTTATTTGCAAATGATGGTGGAAAATAAGTATTTGGTCACCTACAAACAAGCAAGATTTCTGGCTCTCACAGACCTGTAACTTCTTCTTTAAGAGGCTCCTCTGTCCTCCACTCGTTACCTGTATTAATGGCATCTGTTTGAACTTGTTATCAACTTGTTTTTTGCCCCACTGTACCAGTATCCACCTACATCTCCCATGCTGTCCCCAAACAATGCCTCTCTTTTGGATAAGCCAGGGAGGTTTTTCTGTGGTGAGTGATAGCAGCAGTAGCAGCAGCAGCAGTGTAACCTCCTCCTGGGGGAGAGCAGCTATCTGTATCCCTGGCAGCGAGTGAGCATCTCCTGTCCCCTAAACAGACCAGTTCTCCCCACCTCATTGCCTTGCCAATGGCCTGCATCATTAGCCTACTATTGTTGCTTCTAAGGGACATTCGTGCTGCAGGGACTGACGCTGTGTCCTAAATGACACCCTATCCCCGTTGTAAATGTAGGGAACAGGCTACCGTTTGGGATGTGCCCTAAAGGGAGGTGAAATGAGTTGTGGCTGGTGCTCAGCCACACAGGCAGAGAGCAGCTCTGGGGGGGAAGGTTTCATTTACCAGACAAAACGAGAGAAAGCATGCTTTGTCTTCACTGAGCTGAGCTGATCTACAGGCCAGTCAGTCGTAAGCCACAACAGCCATTAAAGGTAATGGGATCAAGGCTGTTATCTGGAGGAGGGGGGAGGGGCTAGTGCATGGCCTGGAGCAACACTGGAATGATCGGTTCTATGGTTTCCCATGGCTTTCAGCCTCACATCGTTGACTCTGCTGTTTCAATGTGTAACATACAGTATGACAGGTCATCTTCATTTCTACTGCCAATACATCCAATCCAATGTTCATAGCTGGTCATTCTGTTCTACTCCCATAGGAGAGATTTTGAGTGAAGTTGGTACCTACGTGTTGTGTCTGTGATGAGAGTGTTGAGGTCAGTTGGTGTCTGTGATGAGAGTGTTGAGGTCAGTTGGTACCTATGTGTTGTAGTGATGAGATGAGGTCAGTTGGTGTCTGTGATGAGAGTGTTGAGGTCAGTTGGTGTCTGTGATGAGAGTGTTGAGGTCAGTTGGTACCTACGTGTTGTAGTGATGAGAGTGTTGAGGTCAGTTGGGACCTAGGTGTTGTAGTGATGAGAGTGTTGAGGTCAGTTGGTACCTACGTGTTGTAGTGATGAGAGGGTTGAGGTCAGTTGGTACCTACGTGTTGTAGTGATGAGAGGGTTGAGGTCAGTTGGTGTCTGTGATGAGAGTGTTGAGGTCAGTTGGTGTCTGTGATGAGAGTGTTGAGGTCAGTTGGTACCTACGTGTAGTAGTGATGAGAGTGTTGAGGTCAGTTGGTACCTACGTGTTGTAGTGATGAGAGGGTTGAGGTCAGTTGGTACCTACGTGTTGTAGTGATGAGAGGGTTGAGGTCAGTTGGTACATACGTGTTGTAGTGATGAGAGTGTTGAGGTCAGTTGGTACCTACGTGTTGTAGTGATGAGAGGGTTGAGGTCAGTTGGTACATACGTGTTGTAGTGATGAGAGTGTTGAGGTCAGTTGGTACCTATGTGTTGTAGTGATGAGAGTGTTGAGGTCAGTTGGTGTCTGTGATGAGAGGGTTGAGGTCAGTTGGTGTCTGTGATGAGAGTGTTGAGGTCAGTTGGTGTCTGTGATGAGAGTGTTGAGGTCAGTTGGTGTCTGTGATGAGAGTGTTGAGGTCAGTTGGTACATATGTGTAGTAGTGATGAGAGTGTTGAGGTCAGTTGGTGTCTGTGATGAGAGTGTTGAGGTCAGTTGGTACATACGTGTAGTAGTGATGAGAGTGTTGAGGTCAGTTGGTGTCTGTGATGAGAGTGTTGAGGTCAGTTGGTACATACGTGTAGTAGTGATGAGAGTGTTGAGGTCAGTTGGTGTCTGTGATGAGAGTGTTGAGGTCAGTTGGTACCTACGTGTAGTAGTGATGGTGGTGACGGCGGGCCCCTCCATGTCCTGTAGCTGGGTGGAAACGCTGATCTTATACTGGCTGTTAGGGGTCAGATCATAGAAACACTGTCTAGACGCAGAGCCTCCAACACTCACTTCCTGTTTCTGGCCATCTGGAGAGAACAAATAATCAACAACAACAATTAAAAATCAACCTTCACAATCAGAGATGCAACATACTGTTGAATACAGATATGAAGATCATTTATAGAGCACAACATGGTCCTACCAGACTGATTCCTTAGTCTACATGTCAGAGAGGCATGTCTCTTCTTTTAATACATTTCTATCTGAACGTACCACAACCTACTGAACACAACACAAAGACATATCTGTTTAAATAGCCTTCTATGGAAGAACAGAGTTCTATGGAAGAACAGAGTTCTATGGAAGAACAGAGTTCTATGGAAGAACAAGTTCTATGGAAGAGCAGAGTTCTATGGAAGAACAGAGTTCTATGGAAGAACAGAGTTCTATGGAAGAACAGTGTTCTATGGAAGAACAGAGTTCTATGGAAGAACAGAGTTCTATGGAAGAACAGAGTTCTATGGAAGAACAAGTTCTATGGAAGAACAAGTTCTATGGAAGAACAGAGTTCTATGGAAGAACAGTGTTCTATGGAAGAACAGAGTTCTATGGAAGAACAGAGTTCTATGGAAGAACAGAGTTCTATGGAAGAACAGTGTTCTATGGAAGAACAGAGTTCTATGGAAGAACAGAGTTCTATGGAAGAAGAGAGTTCTATGGAAGAAGAGAGTTCTATGGAAGAAGAGAGTTCTATGGAAGAACAGAGTTCTATGGAAGAACAGTGTTCTATGGAAGAACAGTGTTCTATGGAAGAACAGAGTTCTATGGAAGAACAGAGTTCTATGGAAGAACAGAGTTCTATGGAAGAACAAGTTCTATGGAAGAACAGAGTTCTATGGAAGAACAGAGTTCTATGGAAGAACAGAGTTCTATGGAAGAATAGTTCTATGGAAGAACAGAGTTCTATGGAAGAACAGAGTTCTATGGAAGAACAGAGTTCTATGGAAGAACAAGTTCTATGGAAGAACAAGTTCTATGGAAGAACAGAGTTCTATGGAAGAACAGAGTTCTATGGAAGAACAGAGTTCTATGGAAGAACAGAGTTCTATGGAAGAACAGTGTTCTATGGAAGAACAGAGTTCTATGGAAGAACAGAGTTCTATGGAAGAACAGTGTTCTATGGAAGAACAGAGTTCTATGGAAGAACAGAGTTCTATGGAAGAACAGAGTTCTCTGGTAGAACAGAGTTCTCTGGTAGAACAGAGTTCTCTGGTAGAACAGAGTTCTATGGAAGAACAGTGTTCTATGGAAGAACAGAGTTCTATGGAAGAACAGAGTTCTATGGAAGAACAGAGTTCTATGGAAGAAGAGAGTTCTATGGAAGAACAGAGTTCTCTGGTAGAACAGAGTTCTCTGGTAGAACAGAGTTCTCTGGTAGAACAGAGTTCTATGGAAGAACAGTGTTCTATGGAAGAACAGAGTTCTATGGAAGAACAGAGTTCTATGGAAGAAGAGAGTTCTATGGAAGAACAGAGTTCTATGGAAGAACAGAGTTCTATGGAAGAAGAGAGTTCTATGGAAGAAGAGAGTTCTATGGAAGAACAGAGTTCTCTGGTAGAACAGAGTTCTCTGGTAGAACAGTGTGGGCCTCTAATGTTAGCATCTTTGAAGCCAAAGACAGAGTGAACTGGCACACACGAGACTAATGGTGTCCATTCATCAACTTCATTATTGCAATTCTTTTCCAAAGGTGTCTTCTTGCCATTGTAAATTTAATCGAGACTCTGCCACATCGGATGAAACCTCTTTTTGAAAAATGTTTTCAGCAGCTGAAACATCTTGAAGCAGCCAGTTTAGGCAAACACGCAAACACGCAAACACGCAAACACGCACACACACACACACACACACACACACACACACACACACACACACACACACACACACACACACACACACACACACACACACACACACACACACACACACACACACCATTCCTGTGTATTTAACATGATCTGTGACTCCTGCAGTCAGATATCCTGGGCCACTGATCTGTACGTGACCCAGTCAGTCAGAATCAGAACAGAGGACAATAGAACTAAAGGTTCTGGAACTCTGCCTTCTAGATGTTCTCTAGCTGCTCCTGCATTCTACATTCTAATTCCTCAAATCTCTCCTTCCAGGGATTTCCTTCCTCTGTCTCTGTCTGTCTGGCAGGGACAGAGGCAGTACTTTACCTGCAGCTCAAATGGCACCCTATTCCCTACAGAGTGCACTACTTTAGATCAGAGCCCTATGAGCCCTGATCTTAGCTAGCCGGAGCTGAATGACAAAAAGGATGCACAGATTTATATTTTATTTCATTTCGAAAATAAATGCTAAAACAGGAAGATTTTTAAAAAAATTATAATAATTTCTCAGAATTGTGTTATGTTGGAAACAGATCAGGGATAATGTGTCTCTGCATCCCAATTACAGAAGGAGATTTACGAGGGTTCTCCTTTACAGTCTAGATGATTTCATGTAATAATGTCCAGGAATAAGGACCACAGAAACACTCATCCAATAATGGGATTTACCAAATATGTACCAGAGTCGTAGGACTGCTGATTCCTGAGCTAAACAACTGGATGGGACTGAAAGACCCCTTTAAAAACCCAGCTATGTGGAAGATGATCAGACGTATTGGCTAAAACATCAAACCCCCCCCCCCCCCCAACAAATACCACCCTCAAATACCACCCTCCTGGAAGGTTGCATGTTCAAACCCCCCCAACAAATACCACCCTCAAATACCACCCTCCTGGAAAATTGCATGTTCAAACCCCCCCAACAAATACCACCCTCCTGGAAGGTTGCATGTTCAAACCCCCTCCCCCCCAACAAATACCACCCTCCTTATTATACACTAGGTCATTGATTTAACCAGGTTTTTTTGGTTTGTTGTCCAGTCACATATCTGGACAGAAAATAGAGATTTCCTCAATATTAACCAGTTGTCATGAAGTGTAAAACGGATCATTATTAGATATTTATTAGCTGAATGTTACAAAGACTGAAGTCTTTAAATTACATTAATTGCTATTAGCTTACTACACTCCTTGTACACTTGAAATAGACTCCAGAGAGAATACACACACGCGCACACACACACACACACACACACACACACACACACACACACACACACACACACACACACACACACACACACACACACACACACACACACACACACACACACACACAGTAGAACACAGGGTAGACAACATAATGGTTATTATGCCATGCTGTCACTAACCACACAGAGCTGAACACAACCTGCCATGCTGTCACTAACCACACAGAGCTGAACACAACCTGCCATGCTGTCACTAACCACACAGAGCTGAACACAACCTGCCATGCTGTCACTAACCACACAGAGCTGAACACAACCTGCCATGCTGTCACTAACCACACAGAGCTGAACACAACCTGCCATGCTGTCACTAACCACACAGAGGTGAACACAACCTGCCATGCTGTCACTAACCACACAGAGGTGAACACAACCTGCCATGCTGTCACTAACCACACAGAGGTGAACACAACCTGCCATGCTGTCACTAACCACACAGAGCTGAACACAACCTGCCATGCTGTCACTAACCACACAGAGCTGAACACAACCTGCCGTGTTGTCACTAACCACACAGAGCTGAACACAACCTACCATGCTGTCACTAACCACACAGAGCTGAACACAACCTGCCATGTTGTCACTAACCACACAGAGCTGAACACAACCTGCCATACTGTCACTAACCACACAGAGGTGAACACAACCTGCCATGCTGTCACTAACCACACAGAGCTGAACACAACCTACCATGCTGTCATTAACCACACAGCACATTACTACTGTATACCTTCCTAGCAGTCAATCAACTGTGCTCCTATAATATCAGTGAGCTATGAGATAGAACGAATTCCAGAGAGATCCAGACGGAGCACGTTAAGGCATACGGAAGGAATAGAGGCAGGGTCTGGTTTTAATATTGGAACAGATCTCAAATCTCCTGTGTTTAGAGAGATAAACGGAGAGAGAGAGGGGGGGGAGAAAGACAAAGAGAGAAAGGAAAGAGAGAGAGAGAGGGGAGAGAGAGAGGGGAGAGAGAAAGAGAGAGAGGGGGGGGGAAGAGAAAGAGACAGAGAGAGAGAGAGAGAGGGGGGGGAGAGGGGGAGAGAGAAAGAGAGAAAGAGAGACAGAGAGACAGAGAGAGAGGGAAGAGAGAGAGAGAGAGAGAGCAGAGAGAGAGGGAAGAGAGAGAGAAAGAGAGAGAGAGAGAGAGGGAAGAGAGAGAGAGAGAGAGAGAGGGGGGGAAGAGAGAGAGAGAGACAGAGAGACAGAGAGAGAGAGGGAGAGGGGGTAGAGAGAGGGGGGAGAGAGTGGGGGAGAGAGACAGAGAGAGAGGGAGAGGGAGAGGGGGGAGAGAGAGGGGGGAGAGAGAGGGGGGAGAGAGAGGGGAGAGAGAGGGGGGAGAGAGAGGTGGGAGAGAGAGGGGAGAGAGAAAGAGAGAGAAAGTAAGAGCTGAGGATTTGGTGGATTTGAAGATAAGCTCCTGTGTGAGGTTTGGGGAGATGGAAATGGGCAATAAACAAGAAAATATAGAAAGTACTTTAAGCTTGATGCTAAGAAGTGACACAGCAACACTGTCAGAGCACGGGAGGAATACAACTACTCTAAGAAGTGACACAGCAACACTGTCAGAGCACGGGAGGAATACAACTACTCTAAGAAGTGACACAGCAACACTGTCAGAGCACGGGAGGAACACAACTACTCTAAGAAGTGACACAGCAACACTGTCAGAGCACGGGAGGAACACAACTACTCTAAGAAGTGACACAGCAACACTGTCAGAGCACGGGAGGAATACAACTACTCTAAGAAGTGACACAGCAACACTGTCAGAGCACGGGAGGAATACAACTACTCTAAGAAGTGACACAGGCAACACTGTCAGAGCACGGGAGGAACACAACTACTCTAAGAAGTGACACAGCAACACTGTCAGAGCACGGGAGGAACACAACTACTCTAAGAAGTGACACAGCAACACTGTCAGAGCACGGGAGGAATACAACTACTCTAAGAAGTGACACAGCAACACTGTCAGAGCACGGAGGAATACAACTACTCTAAGAAGTGACACAGCAACACTGTCAGAGCACGGGAGGAATACAACTACTCTAAGAAGTGACACAGCAACACTGTCAGAGCACGGGAGGAATACAACTACTCTAAGAAGTGACACAGCAACACTGTCAGAGCACGGGAGGAATACAACTACTCTAAGAAGTGACACAGCAACACTGTCAGAGCACGGAGGAATACAACTACTCTAAGAAGTGACACAGCAACACTGTCAGAGCACGGGAGGAATACAACTACTCTAAGAAGTGACACAGCAACACTGTCAGAGCACGGGAGGAATACAACTACTCTAAGAAGTGACACAGCAACACTGTCAGAGCACGGGAGGAATACAACTACTCTAAGAAGTGACACAGCAACACTGTCAGAGCACGGGAGGAATACAAAAACACATGGAGTTGATAAAAGAGAAGCGTTACTCACTGAGCAGAGACTCGATGACCACCCTGTAGAGGTCAGCCTGACGATGGGGCTGCCACTGGACACACATACTGGACATCATCACCTGGTAGGTGTTCAGGTTGGTCACGCCCAGGTACACTGAGGGGAGGGAGAGAGACAGAGGGGGACAGAGAGAGAGAGAGAGAGAGAGAGAGGAGAGAGAGAGAGGAGAGAGGGGGACAGAGAGAGATATAGAGAAGTGAGGGGGCAGAGAGAGAGAGAGAGAGGAAGTTGGGGGGCAGAGAGAGAGAGAGAGAGAGAGAGAAGTGGGGGGGGCAGAGAGAGAGAGAGAAGTGGGGGGGGGCAGAGAGAGGGGGACAGAGAGAGAATGAGAGACAAAGAGAGTGAGACACAGAGAGAGAGTGAGACACAGAGAGAGACAAAAAGAGAGAAAGACACAGGAGAGAGAGAGAGAGAGAGAAAGAGAGAGATTTTATAAACACAATCACGATGACAGAAAGAACATCACCAGCACATCACTATCACCATTACCATTACACGATCACAATCAAATAACCATCACATCAAATCACTATCACAACAAATCACAATCACATCAAATCACAATCACATCAAATCTCTATCAAATCACTATCACATCAAATCACTATCAAATCACTATCACGATCACAATCATGACCCCACCACATCACTATCTACAGTCACATCATGAAGGAACTGAAGCCAACAGCTGACGGAGAATTGCAACCTGTCAACCTAGCTATCGTATTGACAGATAAAGACCAGGATGTTGATAGTATTGATAACGTGTCCTAATAAAACAATCAATCCAGCTGCGTGGGCACGTGTGTCTTTAAGGAATTCATTTCATCCACTCAAATAAACAACTCATTCTGATTTATGGAAGAATCCATATGAACTAATGTCCAACTTCTGAGTCCAACTCCCATTTGTTATCAAAGAAAAGAAAAGGCTATTAATCTCGGTGATTAAATGGTATATGACGTGTTGATAGAGAGCAATAAGTTAGAATCTATTCTCCAATCTTTACGAAAGCTATTAGGAACCGTAAACAGTTTAAAGAGTGTCAACAGTCTCTCTGTTCCGTACAACAACAAACATGTTCTGAAAAACTAAACCTGCAACAACAAACTAATCTTTTAAAAGGATTATTCCTGCTTTCATTTAGAGGAGCAGAAGTTGTTTCCATCTGACTTTACACTTTTCAACGAAAATGTCAATGAATCACACAGTTAAACAATCTGACACAAGTACCATACGAACTTCTAGAACGGAACGGCAACGACAACACCCAGAACATCAAAGAACTACGACACAACTGTGAGATCATGACACATCCCCGTACACATCATATTCACATTCTACAAACTGCTATATCTATAGTTGTTACCCGCCTCCCGAGAGGGAAAGTCATGAAGACACATGGCAGCTGGATTATCTCTCCTTCTTGTGGATACTGGATGTGACAGCCTTTGGATTTGTCCTAAATAGCATCCTAACCCCTATAGAGTGCACTACTTTTGACCACAGCCCTATGGGAGCACTATATAGGGAATAGGGTGCAGTTTGAGAACAGAGCCCTATGGGTGCACTATATAGGGAACAGTTTGAGACCAGAGTCCTATAGGAGCACTATAGGGAACAGTTTGAGACCAGAGTCCTATGGGAGCACTATATAGTGAATAGGGAACAGTTTGAGACCAGAGCCCTATGGGAGCACTATATAGGGAACAGTTTGAGACCAGAGCCCTATGGGAGCACTATATAGGGAACAGTTTGAGACCAGAGTCCTATGAGAGCACTATATAGGGAACAGTTTGAGAACAGAGTCCTATGGGAGCACTATATAGGGAACAGTTTGAGACCAGAGCCCTATGGGAGCACTATATAGGGAACAGTTTGAGACCACAGTCCTATGAGAGCACTATATAGGGAACAGTTTGAGACCAGAGCCCTATGGGAGCACTATATAGGGTGCAGTTTGTGACACAGTCTTATCTTCCTTATACGAGCCGTATTAATGAGCTGTATGTATGCATGGACAGACAGCCACTCTGCTGCACCAGCGGCACAAAACCTATGGAAGACAAGAGTCAAAACCAGGTAAAATTGAGCTATTTGTGCATTTAATTATTTAAAGGTCAAACTGACAATGCATAAAATATTGATAGGAATCTTGGTGGTGCGTATGCAGATATAATTATACGGCCAGCGTGAGGAGGTGAACTACTGTACAGTGTGTTTGGGGGTGAAAGAGAAACTGCAACGCATCATAAGGCATTTGTGTCACGGCTTAAATTCCCCTCTCTATAATGGAATAGCTGCCTTGTACAGCGGTGGGGTGGGAGGGGGGGCAGAGTTGGATGGGGGGGTTGCGAGGGGGCGGGGTGGGGTTGGGAGGGGTTGGGGGGGGCACTTATGGGGTGGGGGGGGACTTATGGGGTGGGGGGGTTGGGGGTGGGGGGTTGGAGGGGCAACTTATGGGGTGGGGGGGGGTTGGGAGGGGGTGGGGGGTTGGGGGGGCATTTATGGGGTGGGGGGGTTGGGGGTGGGGGTTGGAGGGGGCACTTATGGGTGGGGGGTTGGAGGGGGCACTTATGGGGTGGGGGGGTTGGGTGGGGGGGTTGGGAGGGGGGAACATAGAGATGAGCTGCATACATTTAATGCTCAGGACATATCAATTCATGCATTATTCATTTACTCATTCATCCATCCACTCATTAATTCAGTCAGCCATTCACTCATTCATTGTACATGTACATAATATGGGCTCCCGAGTGGCGCAGCGGTCTACAGGCACTGCATCTCAGTGCAAGAGGCGTCACTACAGTCCCTGGTTCGAATCCAGGCGGTATCACATCCGGCCATGATTGGGAGTCACCATAGGGTGGCTCACAATTGGCCCAGCTTAGTCCAGGTTTGGCCGGCCTACGACCGTCATTGTAAATAAGAATTAGTTCTTAACTGACGCTTGCCAGGTTAAATGAAGATAATACATACATACATATATATATATTGCTCTGGGTCCAGCTTCCCCGTTATGGAGGGGCTAGTGGATTGGCAGTATGTCCTGGTTCTGCCAGTTGAGAAGAGATATTATATCACCGTGTGGTCTCTGGAACGTCTCATCTGACTGAGATCCAATGAGAAAGCAGCTCTTCTCAGGTAGTCCACAGCAGGACGCTGAATGTGACGCTCTGCCGACAGCCAGACGGACTTTGTGAAAAGACAATCTATTTTACTTTTGATGAGAAAAGCTCCACAAAGCATGCATTATTTCACGACGCAACCTGGCTGACTATCACATTTATATGCAAACGGGTGTACATTTCCCCCCACTGTCTGCCTGAATATTGATATTCTCAGCTGTCCGTCAGGGTGGTGAAATCCTCTTCAACAAAACAAAGGGAATCTGATGTTATCAAGCATAATGTTAATGCAAACAGAATACAAAGCTATGTATTACGCTTCCATAAAGCATTCATCTCCATTGCGCTTTGCAGATGTATGGGGATTAATAACATGTGTCTTTACAAACTGGTTCAGAGGAGCAGGACACTAGCACATTACAAAAGTATGTGCGAGCACCGCCTGTCAAATTAGTGGCATCAGCTATTTTAGCCACACCCAGTTTCGCCTCGACAGGTGTACTACATTCAGGCCACACGGCCATGCATCATCCATAGACAAACCACTGGCAGTATAATGGCGTTACTGAGAGGCTCAGTGACTTTCAAAGTAGCACCGTCATAGGATGCCATTTTCCAGTTCGTCAAATTTTCTGCCCTGCTAGAGCTGCCCTGGTCAACTGTTTGTGTCTGTTATTGTGAAGTGGAAAACTTCTAGGAGCAACAACGGTTCAGCCACAAAGTGGTAGGCCACACAAGCTCACAGAACGGGACCGCCGAGTGCTGAAACGTGTAGCGAGTAAAAATAGTCTGTCCTCGGTTGCAACACTCACTACCGAGTTCCAAACTGCCTCTGGAAGCAACGTCGGGCACAATAACTGTTTGTAAGAAGCTTCATGAAATGGGTTTCCATGGCTGAGCAGCCGCACACAAGCCTAAGATCACCATGTGCAATGCCAAGCGTCGGCTCACCGCCATAAATATACACGAGTATGTGGACCCTGCCCCAATGCATAGTGCCAACTGTAAAGTTTGGTGGAAGAGGAATAATGGTCTGGGGCTGTTCTTCATGGTTCGGGCCTCTTAGTTCCAGTGAAGGGAAATGTTAACTCAACAGCATACATTACATTCTAGATGATTCGGTGCTTCCAACTTTGTGGCAACAGTTTGGGGAAGGCTCTGCCTGTTTCAGCATGACAATGCCCCCGTGCACAAAGTGAGGTCCATACAGAACTGGTTTGTCGAGGTCGGTGGCTAGATCTACTGTCTCTATTATATTATGACAGACCAGCTAGATCTACTGTCTCTATTATATTATGACAGACCAGCTAGATCTACTGTCTCTGTCTCTATTATATTATGACAGACCAGCTAGATCTACTGTCTCTATTATATTATGACAGACCAGCTAGATCTACTGTCTCTATTATATTATGACAGACCAGCTAGATCTACTGTCTCTATTATATTATGACAGACCAGCTAGATCTACTGTCTCTATTATTTATGACAGACCAGCTAGATCTACTGTCTCTATTATATTATGACAGACCAGCTAGATCTACTGTCTATTATATTATGACAGACCAGCTAGATCTACTGTCTCTATTATATTATGACAGACCAGCTAGATCTACTGTCTCTATTATATTATGACAGACCAGCTAGATCTACTGTCTCTATTATATTATGACAGACCAGCTAGATCTACTGTCTCTATTATATTATGACAGACCAGCTAGATCTACTGTCTCTATTATATTATGACAGACCAGCTAGATCTACTGTCTCTATTATATTATGACAGACCAGCTAGATCTACTGTCTCTATTATATTATGACAGACCAGCTAGATCTACTGTCTCTATTATATTATGACAGACCAGCTAGATCTACTGTCTCTATTATATTATGACAGACCAGCTAGATCTACTGTCTCTATTATTATGACAGACCAGCTAGATCTACTGTCTCTATTATATTATGACAGACCAGCTAGATCTACTGTCTCTATGTTCTATTATTATGACAGACCAGCTAGATCTACTGTCTCTATTATATTATGACAGACCAGCTAGATCTACTGTCTCTATTATATTATGACAGACCAGCTAGATCTACTGTCTCTATTATATTGACAGACCAGCTAGATCTACTGTCTCTATTATATTATGACAGACCAGCTAGATCTACTGTCTCTATTATATTATGACAGACCAGCTAGATCTACTGTCTCTATTATATTATGACAGACCAGCTAGATCTACTGTCTCTATTATATTATGACAGACCAGCTAGATCTACTGTCTCTATTATATTATGACAGACCAGCTAGATCTACTGTCTCTATTATATTATGACAGACCAGCTAGATCTACTGTCTCTATTATATTATGACAGACCAGCTAGATCTACTGTCTCTTTATATTATGACAGACCAGCTAGATCTACTGTCTCTATTATATTATGACAGACCAGCTAGATCTACTGTCTCTATTATATTATGACAGACCAGCTAGATCTACTGTCTCTATTATATTATGACAGACCAGCTAGATCTACTGTCTCTATTATATTATGACAGACCAGCTAGATCTACTGTCTCTATTATTTATGACAGACCAGCTAGATCTACTGTCTCTATTATATTATGACAGACCAGCTAGATCTACTGTCTCTATTATATTATGACAGACCAGCTAGATCTACTGTCTCTATTATATTATGACAGACCAGCTAGATCTACTGTCTCTATTATATTATGACAGACCAGCTAGATCTACTGTCTCTATTATATTATGACAGACCAGCTAGATCTACTGTCTCTATTATATTATGACAGACCAGCTAGATCTACTGTCTCTATTATATTATGACAGACCAGCTAGATCTACTGTCTCTATTATATTATGACAGACCAGCTAGATCTACTGTCTCTATTATATTATGACAGACCAGCTAGATCTACTGTCTCTATTATATTATGACAGACCAGCTAGATCTACTGTCTCTATTATATTATGACAGACCAGCTAGATCTACTGTCTCTATATATTATGACAGACCAGCTAGATCTACTGTCTCTATTATATTATGACAGACCAGCTAGATCTACTGTCTCTATTATATTATGACACCAGCTAGATCTACTGTCTCTATTATATATGACAGACCAGCTAGATCTACTGTCTCTATTATATTATGACAGACCAGCTAGATCTACTGTCTCTATTATATTATGACAGACCAGCTAGATCTACTGTCTCTATTATATTATGACAGACCAGCTAGATCTACTGTCTCTATTATATTATGACAGACCAGCTAGATCTACTGTCTCTATTTATTATGACAGACCAGCTAGATCTACTGTCTCTATTATATATGACAGACCAGCTAGATCTACTGTCTCTATTATATTATGACAGACCAGCTAGATCTACTGTCTCTATTATATTATGACAGACCAGCTAGATCTACTGTCTCTATTATTATGACAGACCTAGATCTACTGTCTCTATTATATTATGACAGACCAGCTAGATCTACTGTCTCTATTATATTATGACAGACCAGCTAGATCTACTGTCTCTATTATATTATGACAGACCAGCTAGATCTACTGTCTCTATTATATTATGACAGACCAGCTAGATCTACTGTCTCTATTATTTATGACAGACCAGCTAGATCTACTGTCTCTATTATATTATGACAGACCAGCTAGATCTACTGTCTCTATTATATTATGACAGACCAGCTAGATCTACTGTCTCTATTATATTATGACAGACCAGCTAGATCTACTGTCTCTATTATATTATGACAGACCAGCTAGATCTACTGTCTCTATTATATTATGACAGACCAGCTAGATCTACTGTCTCTATTATATTATGACAGACCAGCTAGATCTACTGTCTCTATTATATTATGACAGACCAGCTAGATCTACTGTCTCTATTATATTATGACAGACCAGCTAGATCTACTGTCTCTATTATATTATGACAGACCAGCTAGATCTACTGTCTCTATTATATTATGACAGACCAGCTAGATCTACTGTCTCTATTATATTATGACAGACCAGCTAGATCTACTGTCTCTATTATATTATGACCCCAGCTACCAGCTAGATCTACTGTCCTATTATATTATGACAGACCAGCTAGATCTACTGTCTCTATTATATTATGACAGACCAGCTAGATCTACTGTCTCTATTATATTATGACAGACCAGCTAGATCTACTGTCTCTATTATATTATGACAGACCAGCTAGATCTACTGTCTCTATTATATTATGACAGACCAGCTAGATCTACTGTCTCTATTATATTATGACAGACCAGCTAGATCTACTGTCTCTATTATATTATGACAGACCAGCTAGATCTACTGTCTCTATTATATTATGACAGACCAGCTAGATCTACTGTCTCTATTATATATGACAGACCAGCTAGATCTACTGTCTCTATTATTTATGACAGACCAGCTAGATCTACTGTCTCTATTATATTATGACAGACCAGCTAGATCTACTGTCTCTATTATATTATGACAGACCAGCTAGATCTACTGTCTCTATTATATTATGACAGACCAGCTAGATCTACTGTCTCTATTATATTATGACAGACCAGCTAGATCTACTGTCTCTATTATATTATGACAGACCAGCTAGATCTACTGTCTCTATTATATTATGACAGACCAGCTAGATCTACTGTCTCTATTATATTATGACAGACCAGCTAGATCTACTGTCTCTATTATATTATGACAGACCAGCTAGATCTACTGTCTCTATTATAATGACAGACCAGCTAGATCTACTGTCTCTATTATATTATGACAGACCAGCTAGATCTACTGTCTCTATTATATTATGACAGACCAGCTAGATCTACTGTCTCTATTATATTATGACAGACCAGCTAGATCTACTGTCTCTATTATATTATGACAGACCAGCTAGATCTACTGTCTCTATTATATTATGACAGACCAGCTAGATCTACTGTCTCTATTATATTATGACAGACCAGCTAGATCTACTGTCTCTATTATATTATGACAGACCAGCTAGATCTACTGTCTCTATTATATTATGACAGACCAGCTAGATCTACTGTCTCTATTATATTATGACAGACCAGCTAGATCTACTGTCTCTATTATATTATGACAGACCAGCTAGATCTACTGTCTCTATTATATTATGACAGACCAGCTAGATCTACTGTCTCTATTATATTATGACAGACCAGCTAGATCTACTGTCTCTATTATATTATGACAGACCAGCTAGATCTACTGTCTCTATTATATTATGACAGACCAGCTAGATCTACTGTCTCTATTATATTATGACAGACCAGCTAGATCTACTGTCTCTATTATTATGACAGACCAGCTAGATCTACTGTCTCTATTATATTATGACAGACCAGCTAGATCTACTGTCTCTATTATATTATGACAGACCAGCTAGATCTACTGTCTCTATTATATTATGACAGACCAGCTAGATCTACTGTCTCTATTATATTATGACAGACCAGCTAGATCTACTGTCTCTATTATATTATGACAGACCAGCTAGATCTACTGTCTCTATTATATTATGACAGACCAGCTAGATCTACTGTCTCTATTATATTATGACAGACCAGCTAGATCTACTGTCTCTATTATATTATGACAGACCAGCTAGATCTACTGTCTCTATTATTATGACAGACCAGCTAGATCTACTGTCTCTATTATTATGACAGACCAGCTAGATCTACTGTCTCTATTATTTATGACAGACCAGCTAGATCTACTGTCTCTATTATATTATGACAGACCAGCTAGATCTACTGTCTCTATTATATTATGACAGACCAGCTAGATCTACTGTCTCTATTATATTATGACAGACCAGCTAGATCTACTGTCTCTATTATATTATGACAGACCAGCTAGATCTACTGTCTCTATGTCTATTATATTATGACAGACCAGCTAGATCTACTGTCTCTATTATATTATGACAGACCAGCTAGATCTACTGTCTCTATTATATTATGACAGACCAGCTAGATCTACTGTCTCTATTATATTATGACAGACCAGCTAGATCTACTGTCTCTATTATATATGACAGACCAGCTAGATCTACTGTCTCTATTATATTATGACAGACCAGCTAGATCTACTGTCTCTATTATATATGACAGACCAGCTAGATCTACTGTCTCTATTATATTATGACAGACCAGCTAGATCTACTGTCTCTATTATATTATGACAGACCAGCTAGATCTACTGTCTCTATTATATTATGACAGACCAGCTAGATCTACTGTCTCTATTATATTATGACAGACCAGCTAGATCTACTGTCTCTATTATATTATGACAGACCAGCTAGATCTACTGTCTCTATTATATTATGACAGACCAGCTAGATCTACTGTCTCTATTATATTATGACAGACCAGCTAGATCTACTGTCTCTATTATATTATGACAGACCAGCTAGATCTACTGTCTCTATTATATTATGACAGACCAGCTAGATCTACTGTCTCTATTATATTATGACAGACCAGCTAGATCTACTGTCTCTATTATATTATGACAGACCAGCTAGATCTACTGTCTCTATTATATTATGACAGACCAGCTAGATCTACTGTCTCTATTATATTATGACAGACCAGCTAGATCTACTGTCTCTATTATATTATGACAGACCAGCTAGATCTACTGTCTCTATTATATTATGACAGACCAGCTAGATCTACTGTCTCTATTATATTATGACAGACCAGCTAGATCTACTGTCTCTATTATATTATGACAGACCAGCTAGATCTACTGTCTCTGTATTATATTATGACAGACCAGCTAGATCTACTGTCTCTATTATATTATGACAGACCAGCTAGATCTACTGTCTCTATTATATTATGACAGACCAGCTAGATCTACTGTCTCTATTATATATGACAGACCAGCTAGATCTACTGTCTCTATTTATTATGACAGACCAGCTAGATCTACTGTCTCTATTATATTATGACACCAGCTAGATCTACTGTCTCTATTATATTATGACAGACCAGCTAGATCTACTGTCTCTATTATATTATGACAGACCAGCTAGATCTACTGTCTCTATTATATTATGACAGACCAGCTAGATCTACTGTCTCTATTATATTATGACAGACCAGCTAGATCTACTGTCTCTATTATATTATGACAGACCAGCTAGATCTACTGTCTCTATTATATTATGACAGACCAGCTAGATCTACTGTCTCTATTATATTATGACAGACCAGCTAGATCTACTGTCTCTATTATATTTGACAGACCAGCTAGATCTACTGTCTCTATTATATTATGACAGACCAGCTAGATCTACTGTCTCTATTATATTATGACAGACCAGCTAGATCTACTGTCTCTATTATATTATGACAGACCACTAGATCTACTGTCTCTGTCTCTATTATATTATGACAGACCAGCTAGATCTACTGTCTCTATTATATTATGACAGACCAGCTAGATCTACTGTCTCTATTATATTATGACAGACCAGCTAGATCTACTGTCTCTATTATATTATGACAGACCAGCTAGATCTACTGTCTCTATTATATTATGACAGACCAGCTAGATCTACTGTCTCTATTATTATGACAGACCAGCTAGATCTACTGTCTCTATTATATTATGACAGACCAGCTAGATCTACTGTCTCTATTATATTATGACAGACCAGCTAGATCTACTGTCTCTATTATATTATGACAGACCAGCTAGATCTACTGTCTCTATTATATTATGACAGACCAGCTAGATCTACTGTCTCTATTATATATGACCCTCCATCTATTATATTATGACAGACCAGCTAGATCTACTGTCTCTATTATATTATGACAGACCAGCTAGATCTACTGTCTCTATTATATTATGACAGACCAGCTAGATCTACTGTCTCTATTATATTATGACAGACCAGCTAGATCTACTGTCTCTATATATTATGACAGACCAGCTAGATCTACTGTCTCTATTATATTATGACAGACCAGCTAGATCTACTGTCTCTATTATATTATGACAGACCAGCTAGATCTACTGTCTCTATTATATTATGACAGACCAGCTAGATCTACTGTCTCTATTATATTATGACAGACCAGCTAGATCTACTGTCTCTATTATATTATGACAGACCAGCTAGATCTACTGTCTCTATTATATTATGACAGACCAGCTAGATCTACTGTCTCTATTATATTATGACAGACCAGCTAGATCTACTGTCTCTATTATATTATGACAGACCAGCTAGATCTACTGTCTCTATTATATTATGACAGACCAGCTAGATCTACTGTCTCTATTATATTATGACAGACCAGCTAGATCTACTGTCTCTATTATATTATGACAGACCAGCTAGATCTACTGTCTCTATTATATTATGACAGACCAGCTAGATCTACTGTCTCTATTATTATGACAGACCAGCTAGATCTACTGTCTCTATTATATTATGACAGACCAGCTAGATCTACTGTCTCTATTATATTATGACAGACCAGCTAGATCTACTGTCTCTATTATATTATGACAGACCAGCTAGATCTACTGTCTCTATTATTTATGACAGACCAGCTAGATCTACTGTCTCTATTATATTAACAGACCAGCTAGATCTACTGTCTCTATTATATTATGACAGACCAGCTAGATCTCTGTCTCTATTATATATGACAGACCAGCTAGATCTACTGTCTCTATTATATTATGACAGACCAGCTAGATCTACTGTCTCTATTATATTATGACAGACCAGCTAGATCTACTGTCTCTATTATATTATGACAGACCAGCTAGATCTACTGTCTCTATTATATTATGACAGACCAGCTAGATCTACTGTCTCTATTATATTATGACAGACCAGCTAGATCTACTGTCTCTATTATATATGACAGACCAGCTAGATCTACTGTCTCTATTATATTATGACAGACCAGCTAGATCTACTGTCTCTATTATATTACAGACCAGCTAGATCTACTGTCTCTATTATATTATGACAGACCAGCTAGATCTACTGTCTCTATTATATTATGACAGACCAGCTAGATCTACTGTCTCTATTATATTATGACAGACCAGCTAGATCTACTGTCTCTATTATATTATGACAGACCAGCTAGATCTACTGTCTCTATTATATTATGACAGACCAGCTAGATCTACTGTCTCTATTATTATGACAGACCAGCTAGATCTACTGTCTCTATTATAATTGACAGACCAGCTAGATCTACTGTCTCTATTATATTATGACAGACCAGCTAGATCTACTGTCTCTATTATATAATATGACAGACCAGCTAGATCTACTGTCTCTATTATATTATGACAGACCAGCTAGATCTACTGTCTCTATTATATTATGACAGACCAGCTAGATCTACTGTCTCTATTATATATGACAGACCAGCTAGATCTACTGTCTCTATTATATTATGACAGACCAGCTAGATCTACTGTCTCTATTATATTATGACAGACCAGCTAGATCTACTGTCTCTATTATATTATGACAGACCAGCTAGATCTACTGTCTCTATTATATTATGACAGACCAGCTAGATCTACTGTCTCTATTATATTATGACAGACCAGCTAGATCTACTGTCTCTATTATATTATGACAGACCAGCTAGATCTACTGTCTCTATTATATTATGACAGACCAGCTAGATCTACTGTCTCTATTATATATGACAGACCAGCTAGATCTACTGTCTCTATTATATTATGACAGACCAGCTAGATCTACTGTCTCTATTATATTATGACAGACCAGCTAGATCTACTGTCTCTATTATATTATGACAGACCAGCTAGATCTACTGTCTCTATTTATATATATGACAGACCAGCTAGATCTACTGTCTCTATTATATTATGACAGACCAGCTAGATCTACTGTCTCTATTATATTATGACAGACCAGCTAGATCTACTGTCTCTATTATATTATGACAGACCAGCTAGATCTACTGTCTCTATTATATTATGACAGACCAGCTAGATCTACTGTCTCTATTATATTATGACAGACCAGCTAGATCTACTGTCTCTATTATATTATGACAGACCAGCTAGATCTACTGTCTCTATTATATTATGACAGACCAGCTAGATCTACTGTCTCTATTATATTATGACAGACCAGCTAGATCTACTGTCTCTATTATATTATGACAGACCAGCTAGATCTACTGTCTCTATTATATTATGACAGACCAGCTAGATCTACTGTCTCTATTATATTATGACAGACCAGCTAGATCTACTGTCTCTATTATATTATGACAGACCAGCTAGATCTACTGTCTCTATTATAATTGACAGACCAGCTAGATCTACTGTCTCTATTATATTATGACAGACCAGCTAGATCTACTGTCTCTATTATATTATGACAGACCAGCTAGATCTACTGTCTCTATTATATTATGACAGACCAGCTAGATCTACTGTCTCTATTATATTATGACAGACCAGCTAGATCTACTGTCTCTATTATATTATGACAGACCAGCTAGATCTACTGTCTCTATTATATTATGACAGACCAGCTAGATCTACTGTCTCTATTATATATGACAGACCAGCTAGATCTACTGTCTCTATTATATATACAGACCACAGACCAGCTGTCTCTGTCTCTATTATATTATGACAGACCAGCTAGATCTACTGTCTCTATTATTTATGACAGACCAGCTAGATCTACTGTCTCTATTATATTATGACAGACCAGCTAGATCTACTGTCTCTATTATATTATGACAGACCAGCTAGATCTACTGTCTCTATTATATTATGACAGACCAGCTAGATCTACTGTCTCTATTATATTATGACAGACCAGCTAGATCTACTGTCTCTATTATATTATGACAGACCAGCTAGATCTACTGTCTCTATTATATTATGACAGACCAGCTAGATCTACTGTCTCTATTATATTATGACAGACCAGCTAGATCTACTGTCTCTATTATATTATGACAGACCAGCTAGATCTACTGTCTCTATTATATTATGACAGACCAGCTAGATCTACTGTCTCTATTATATTATGACAGACCAGCTAGATCTACTGTCTCTATTATATTATGACAGACCAGCTAGATCTACTGTCTCTATTATATTATGACAGACCAGCTAGATCTACTGTCTCTATTATATTATGACAGACCAGCTAGATCTACTGTCTCTATTATATTATGACAGACCAGCTAGATCTACTGTCTCTATTATATTATGACAGACCAGCTAGATCTACTGTCTCTATTATATTATGACAGACCAGCTAGATCTACTGTCTCTATTATATTATGACAGACCAGCTAGATCTACTGTCTCTATTATATTATGACAGACCAGCTAGATCTACTGTCTCTATTATATTATGACAGACCAGCTAGATCTACTGTCTCTATTATATTATGACAGACCAGCTAGATCTACTGTCTCTATTATATTATGACAGACCAGCTAGATCTACTGTCTCTATTATATTATGACAGACCAGCTAGATCTACTGTCTCTATTATATTATGACAGACCAGCTAGATCTACTGTCTCTATTATATTATGACAGACCAGCTAGATCTACTGTCTCTATATATTAACAGACCAGCTAGATCTACTGTCTCTATGTCTCTATATTATGACAGACCAGCTAGATCTACTGTCTCTATTATATTATGACAGACCAGCTAGATCTACTGTCTCTATTATATATGACAGACCAGCTAGATCTACTGTCTCTATTATATTATGACAGACCAGCTAGATCTACTGTCTCTATTATATTATGACAGACCAGCTAGATCTACTGTCTCTATTATATTATGACAGACCAGCTAGATCTACTGTCTCTATTATATTATGACAGACCAGCTAGATCTACTGTCTCTATTATATTATGACAGACCAGCTAGATCTACTCTGTCTCTATTATATTATGACAGACCAGCTAGATCTACTGTCTCTATTATATTATGACAGACCAGCTAGATCTACTGTCTCTATTATATTATGACAGACCAGCTAGATCTACTGTCTCTATTATATTATGACAGACCAGCTAGATCTACTGTCTCTATTATATTATGACAGACCAGCTAGATCTACTGTCTCTATTATATTATGACAGACCAGCTAGATCTACTGTCTCTATTATATTATGAGACCAGCTAGATCTACTGTCTCTATTATATTATGACAGACCAGCTAGATCTACTGTCTCTATTATATTATGACAGACCAGCTAGATCTACTGTCTCTATTATATTATGACAGACCAGCTAGATCTACTGTCTCTATTATATATGACAGACCAGCTAGATCTACTGTCTCTATTATATTATGACAGACCAGCTAGATCTACTGTCTCTTATATTATGACAGACCAGCTAGATCTACTGTCTCTATTATATATGACAGACCAGCTAGATCTGTCTCTGTCTCTATTATTATGACAGACCAGCTAGATCTACTGTCTCTATTATATTATGACAGACCAGCTAGATCTACTGTCTCTATTATATTATGACAGACCAGCTAGATCTACTGTCTCTATTATAATATGACAGACCAGCTAGATCTACTGTCTCTATATATTATGACAGACCAGCTAGATCTACTGTCTCTATTATATTATGACAGACCAGCTAGATCTACTGTCTCTATATATTATGACAGACCAGCTAGATCTACTGTCTCTATATATTATGACAGACCAGCTAGATCTACTGTCTCTATTATATTATGACAGACCAGCTAGATCTACTGTCTCTATTATATTATGACAGACCAGCTAGATCTACTGTCTCTATTATATTATGACAGACCAGCTAGATCTACTGTCTCTATTATAATATGACAGACCAGCTAGATCTACTGTCTCTATTATATTATGACAGACCAGCTAGATCTACTGTCTCTATTATATTATGACAGACCAGCTAGATCTACTGTCTCTATTATATATGACAGACAGCAGATCTACTGTCTCTGTCTCTATTATATTATGACAGACCAGCTAGATCTACTGTCTCTATTATATTATGACAGACCAGCTAGATCTACTGTCTCTATTATATATGACAGACCAGCTAGATCTACTGTCTCTATTATATTATGACAGACCAGCTAGATCTACTGTCTCTATTATATTATGACAGACCAGCTAGATCTACTGTCTCTATTATATTATGACAGACCAGCTAGATCTACTGTCTCTATTATTTATGACAGACCAGCTAGATCTACTGTCTCTATTATATTATGACAGACCAGCTAGATCTACTGTCTCTATTATTATGACAGACCAGCTAGATCTACTGTCTCTATTATATTATGACAGACCAGCTAGATCTACTGTCTCTATTATATTATGACAGACCAGCTAGATCTACTGTCTCTATTATATTATGACAGACCAGCTAGATCTACTGTCTCTATTATATTATGACAGACCAGCTAGATCTACTGTCTCTATTATAATGACAGACCAGCTAGATCTACTGTCTCTATTATATTATGACAGACCAGCTAGATCTACTGTCTCTATTTATAATGACAGACCAGCTAGATCTACTGTCTCTATTATATTATGACAGACCAGCTAGATCTACTGTCTCTATTATATTATGACAGACCAGCTAGATCTACTGTCTCTATTATATTATGACAGACCAGCTAGATCTACTGTCTCTATTATATTATGACAGACCAGCTAGATCTACTGTCTCTATTATATTATGACAGACCAGCTAGATCTACTGTCTCTATTATATTATGACAGAGCACCAACTGTCTCTGTCTCTTATATTATGACAGACCAGCTAGATCTACTGTCTCTATTATATTATGACAGACCAGCTAGATCTACTGTCTCTATTATATTATGACAGAACAGCTAGATCTACTGTCTCTATTATATTATGACAGACCAGCTAGATCTACTGTCTCTATATATTATGACAGACCAGCTAGATCTACTGTCTCTATTATATTATGACAGACCAGCTAGATCTACTGTCTCTATTATATTATGACAGACCAGCTAGATCTACTGTCTCTATTATATTATGACAGACCAGCTAGATCTACTGTCTCTATTATATTATGACAGACCAGCTAGATCTACTGTCTCTATTATTTGACAGACCAGCTAGATCTACTGTCTCTTTTATTATGACAGACCAGCTAGATCTACTGTCTCTATTATATTATGACAGACCAGCTAGATCTACTGTCTCTATTATATTATGACAGACCAGCTAGATCTACTGTCTCTATTATTATGACAGACCAGCTAGATCTACTGTCTCTATTATATTATGACAGACCAGCTAGATCTACTGTCTCTATTATATTATGACAGACCAGCTAGATCTACTGTCTCTATTATTATGACAGACCAGCTAGATCTACTGTCTCTATTATATTATGACAGACCAGCTAGATCTACTGTCTCTTTTGTCTCTATTATTTTATACAGACCAGCTAGATCTACTGTCTCTATTATATTATGACAGACCAGCTAGATCTACTGTCTCTATTATATTATGACAGACCAGCTAGATCTACTGTCTCTATTATATATGACAGACCAGCTAGATCTACTGTCTCTATTATATTATGACAGACCAGCTAGATCTACTGTCTCTATTAATTATGACAGACCAGCTAGATCTACTGTCTCTATTATATTATGACAGACCAGCTAGATCTACTGTCTCTATTATATTATGACAGACCAGCTAGATCTACTGTCTCTATTATATTATGACAGACCAGCTAGATCTACTGTCTCTATTATATTATGACAGACCAGCTAGATCTACTGTCTCTATTATATTATGACAGACCAGCTAGATCTACTGTCTCTATTATATTATGACAGACCAGCTAGATCTACTGTCTCTATTATATTATGACAGACCAGCTAGATCTACTGTCTCTATTATATTATGACAGACCAGCTAGATCTACTGTCTCTATTATATTATGACAGACCAGCTAGATCTACTGTCTCTATTATATTATGACAGACCAGCTAGATCTACTGTCTCTATTATATTATGACAGACCAGCTAGATCTACTGTCTCTATTATATTATGACAGACCAGCTAGATCTACTGTCTCTATTATATTATGACAGACCAGCTAGATCTACTGTCTCTATTATATTATGACAGACCAGCTAGATCTACTGTCTCTATTATATTATGACAGACCAGCTAGATCTACTGTCTCTATTATATTATGACAGACCAGCTAGATCTACTGTCTCTATTTATGACAGACCAGCTAGATCTACTGTCTCTATTATATTATGACAGACCAGCTAGATCTACTGTCTCTATTATATTATGACAGACCAGCTAGATCTACTGTCTCTATTATATTATGACAGACCAGCTAGATCTACTGTCTCTATTTATATGACAGACCAGCTAGATCTACTGTCTCTATTATATTATGACAGACCAGCTAGATCTACTGTCTCTATTATATTATGACAGACCAGCTAGATCTACTGTCTCTATTATATATGACAGACCAGCTAGATCTACTGTCTCTATTATATTATGACAGACCAGCTAGATCTACTGTCTCTATTATATTATGACAGACCAGCTAGATCTACTGTCTCTATTATATTATGACAGACCAGCTAGATCTACTGTCTCTATTATATTATGACAGACCAGCTAGATCTACTGTCTCTATTATATTATGACAGACCAGCTAGATCTACTGTCTCTATTATATATGACAGACCAGCTAGATCTACTGTCTCTATTATATTATGACAGACCAGCTAGATCTACTGTCTCTATTATATTATGACAGACCAGCTAGATCTACTGTCTCTATTATATTATGACAGACCAGCTAGATACTGTCTCTATTATTATGACAGACCAGCTAGATCTACTGTCTCTATTATATTATGACAGACCAGCTAGATCTACTGTCTCTATTATATTATGACAGACCAGCTAGATCTACTGTCTCTATTATATTATGACAGACCAGCTAGATCTACTGTCTCTATTATATTATGACAGACCAGCTAGATCTACTGTCTCTATTATATTATGACAGACCAGCTAGATCTACTGTCTCTATTATATTATGACAGACCAGCTAGATCTACTGTCTCTATTATATTATGACAGACCAGCTAGATCTACTGTCTCTATATATTATGACAGACCAGCTAGATCTACTGTCTCTATTATATTATGACAGACCAGCTAGATCTACTGTCTCTATTATATTATGACAGACCAGCTAGATCTACTGTCTCTATTATATTATGACAGACCAGCTAGATCTACTGTCTCTATTATATTATGACAGACCAGCTAGATCTACTGTCTCTATTATATATGACAGACCAGCTAGATCTACTGTCTCTATTATATTATGACAGACCAGCTAGATCTACTGTCTCTATTATATTATGACAGACCAGCTAGATCTACTGTCTCTATTATATATGACAGACCAGCTAGATCTACTGTCTCTATTATATTATGACAGACCAGCTAGATCTACTGTCTCTATTATATTATGACAGACCAGCTAGATCTACTGTCTCTATTATATTATGACAGACCAGCTAGATCTACTGTCTCTATTATATATGACAGACCAGCTAGATCTACTGTCTCTATTATTATGACAGACCAGCTAGATCTACTGTCTCTATTATATTATGACAGACCAGCTAGATCTACTGTCTCTATTATATTATGACAGACCAGCTAGATCTACTGTCTCTATTATATTATGACAGACCAGCTAGATCTACTGTCTCTATTATATATGACAGACCAGCTAGATCTACTGTCTCTATTATATTATGACAGACCAGCTAGATCTACTGTCTCTATTATATTATGACAGACCAGCTAGATCTACTGTCTCTATTATATTATGACAGACCAGCTAGATCTACTGTCTCTATTATATTATGACAGACCAGCTAGATCTACTGTCTCTATTATATTATGACAGACCAGCTAGATCTACTGTCTCTATTATCTATTATGACAGACCAGCTAGATCTACTGTCTCTATTATATTTTGACAGACCAGCTAGATCTACTGTCTCTATTATATTATGACAGACAGCTAGATCTACTGTCTCTATTATATTATGACAGACCAGCTAGATCTACTGTCTCTATTATATTATGACAGACCAGCTAGATCTACTGTCTCTATTATTATGACAGACCAGCTAGATCTACTGTCTCTATTATATTATGACAGACCAGCTAGATCTACTGTCTCTATTATATTATGACAGACCAGCTAGATCTACTGTCTCTATTATATTATGACAGACCAGCTAGATCTACTGTCTCTATTATATTATGACAGACCAGCTAGATCTACTGTCTCTATTATATTATGACAGACCAGCTAGATCTACTGTCTCTATTATATTATGACAGACCAGCTAGATCTACTGTCTCTATTATATTATGACAGACCAGCTAGATCTACTGTCTCTATTATATTATGACAGACCAGCTAGA
>NW_022265986.1:300000-395164 GCF_002021735.2 Oncorhynchus kisutch | reverse complement strand
CACTATCAGATTAGAGCCATAAAGGAGACTAGACATTATACCACTATCAGATTAGAGCCATAAGGAGACTACCACTATCAGATTAGAGCCATAAGGGAGACTAGACATCTCCCACCCCACTAGAGCTATCATATTAGAGCCATAAAGGAGACCAGACATCTCTCACCCCACTAACACTATCAGATTAGAGCCATAAGGGAGAATAGAATCTACACCCCCACTACCTATCAGATTAGAGCCATAAGGAGACTAGACATCTACCACCCCACTACCACTATCAGATTAGAGCCATAAAGGAGACTAGACATCTCTCACCCCATACCACTATCAGATTAGAGCCATAAGGGAGACTTGACATCTACCACCCCACTACCCTATCAGATTAGAGCCATAAAGGAGACTAGACATCTCCCACCCCACTACCACTATCAGATTAGAGCCATAAAGGAGCCTAGACATCTACCACTATCATATTAGAGCCATAAGGGAGAATAGACATCTACCACCCACAATCACTATCAGATTAGAGCATAAAGGAGGGCTAGACATTACCCTATCGGTTTAGAGCCATAAAGGAGACTAGACATCTCTCACCCACTACCATATCAGATTAGAGCCATAAGGGAGCTAGACATCTACCACCCACTACCACTATCAGATTAGAGCCATAAAGGAGACTAGGACATCTACAACCCCACTACTACATTATCAGATTAGAGCCAAAGGGAGACTAGACATCTACAACCCCACTACCACTATCAGATTAGAGCCATAAAGGAGACTAGACATCTACAAACCCCACTACCACTTTCAGATTAGAGCCATATAAGGAGACGAACACTCTAGCATTAGAGTCATAAGAGAGACTACTCTCACAACCCCACTACACACAATCAGATTAGAGCCATAAAGGAGACTAGACATCTACCACTATCAGATTAGAGCCATAAGGGAGGTAGACATCTACCACCCCACTACAACTATCAGATTAGAGCCATAAGGGAGACTAGACATCTACCACCCACTACCACTATCAGATTAGAGCCATAAAGGAGACTAGACATCTACAACCCACTACCATTATCAGATTAGAGCCATAAGGGAGACTAGACATCTACCACCCTACAATCACTATCAGTATAGAGCCATAAAAGGAGGATAGACATCTACCACTATCAGATTAGAGCCATATGTTAGACTAGACATCTATATCCCACTACCACTATCAGATTAGAGCCACGAGGGAGACTAGACAGTACCACCCCACTACAACTATCAGATTAGAGCCATAAGGGAGCGTTAGACATTACCACCCTACTAATACTATCAGATTAGAGCCATAAAGGAGTCGAGAATCTACCACTATCAGATTAGAGCCATAATGGAGACTAGACATATACCACTATTGGATTAGAGCCATAAAGGAGACTAGACATATACCACTATCAGATTAGAGCCATAAAGGAGACTAGACATCTCCCACTATCAGATTAGAGCCATAAAGGAGACGACCACTCTCAATAGATATAGTGGGAGACTAGGACATTCCACCCCACTACCACTATCAGATTAGAGCCCTAAAGGAGACTAGACATCTCTCACCAATACCACATCAGATTAGAGCCATAAGGGAGACTAGACACTACCCCCCACTACCACTATCAGATTAGAGCCATAAAGGAGACTAGACATCTACCACCCACAATCACTATCAGATTAGAGCCATAGGGGGGACTCATAGACATATACCACTATCAGATTAGAGCCATAATGGAGGCTAGACATCTACCACTATAAGATTAGAGCCATAAAGGGAACTTCCACTCTCAGATTAGAGCATAAGGGAGACTAGACATCTCCCACCCCACTACCACTATCATATTAGAGCCCTAAAAAGGAGACTAGACATCTCTCACCCCACTACACTATCAGATTAGAGCCATAAGGGAGACTAGACATCTACCACCCCACTACCACTATCAGATTAGAGCCATAAAGGAGACTAGACATCTCCACCCCACTACCACTATCAGATTAGAGCCATAAAGGAGACTAGACATCTCTAACCCCACTACACTATCAGATTAGAGCCATAGGGAGACTAGACATCTACCACCCACTACCACTATCAGATTAGAGCCATAAGGAGACTAGACATCTCCCACCCCACTACCACTATCAGATTAGAGCCATAAAGGAGCCTAGTCACTACCACTAATCATATTAGAGCCATAAGGGAGACTAGACATCTACCACCCCACAATCACTATCAGATTAGAGCCATAAAGGAGGGCTAGACATCTACCACTATCAAAATTAGAGCCATAAAGGAGACTAGACATCTCTCACGCCTACCACTATCAGATTAGAGCCATACGGGAGACTAGACATCTACACCCCACTACCACTATCAGATTAGAGCCATAAAGGAGACTAGACATCTGACCACCCACCAATCACTATCCAGATTAGAGCCATTAGGGACTCTAGACATATACCACTATCAGATTAGAGCCATAATGGAGGCTAGACATCTACCACTATCAGATTCGAGCCATAAAAGGAAGACTAGACATCTACCACTATCAGATTAGAGCCATAAAAGGAGACTACCACTCTCAGATTAGAGCCATAAGGGAGACTAGACATCTCCCACCCACTAGAGCTATCATATTAGAGCCATAAAGGAGACTAGTACATCTCTCACCCCACTACCACTATCAGATTAGAGCCGTAAGGGAGACTAGACATCTACCACCTCCACTACCACTATGAGATTAGAGCATAAAGGAGACAATACATCTACCACCCCACAATCACTATCAGATTAGAGCCAAAGGGACTCTAGACATATACCACTAGAGATCTACCACATCAGATTAGAGCCATATATGAGACTAGACATCTACCACTATCAGATTAGAGCCACAAAGGAGAATAACCACTATCAGATTAGAGCCACAAGGGAGCCTAGACATCTACCACCCCTACAATCACTATAAGATTAGAGCCATAAAGGAGGCGAGACATCTACCACTATCAGATTAAGCCATAATGGAGACTAGACATCTACCACTATCAGATTAGAGCCACTAATGGAGACTAGACAATCTCCCACCCCTCTACCACTATAAGATAGAGCCATAAGGGAGACTAGACATCTACCACACCAACTACAGATTAGAGCCATTAGGGACTAGACATATACCACCATCAGATTAGAGCCATAATGTAGACTAGACATCTATCACTCTACAATCACTATCAGATTAGAGCCATAAAGGAGGCTAGACATCTACCACTATCAGATTAGAGCCATAATGTAGACTAGACATCTTTCACCCCACTACCACTATCAGATTAGAGCCATAAGGCAGACTAGACATCTACCACCCCACTACCACATCAGATTAGAGCCATAAAGGAGACTAGACATCTACCACCCTACAATCACTATCAGATTAGAGCCATACAGGATCCTAGACATCTACCACTATCAGATTAGAGCCATAGGGAGCCTAGACATCTACCACCCTACAATCACTATCAGATTAGAGCCATAATGGAGACTAGACATCTACTCACCCCACTACCACTATCAGATTAGAGCCATAAAGGAGACTAGACATCTCCCACCCCACTACCACAATCAGATTAGAGCCATAAAGGAGACTAGACATCTCCCACCCCACTACCACTATCAGATTAGAGCCATAAGGGAGACAAGACATCTACCGCCCCACTACCACTACCAGATTAGAGCCATAAAGGAGACTATACATCTACCACCCCACAATCACTATCAGATTAGAGCCATAAGGGACTCTAGACATATAACACTAGAGATCTACCACTATCAGATTAGAGCCATATATGAGACTAGACATCTACCACTATCAGATTAGAGCCACAAAGGAGACTACCACTATCAGATTAGAGCCACAAGGGAGCCTAGACATCTACCACCCTACAATCACTATAAGATTAGAGCCATAAAGGAGTCGAGACATCTACCACTATCAGATTAGAGCCATAATGGAGATTAGACATCTATCACCCCACTACCACTATCAGATTAGAGCCATAAGGGAGACTAGACATCTCCCACCCCACTACCACTATCAGATTAGAGCCATAAGGGAGACTAGACATCTACCACTATCAGATTAGAGCCATAATGGAGACTAGACATCGATCACCCCACTACCACTATCAGATTAGAGCAATAAGGGAGACTAGACATCTCCCACCCCACTACCACAATCAGATTAGAGCCATAAAGGAGACTAGACATCTACCACCCCACTACCACTACCAGATTAGAGCCATAAAGGAGACAATACATCTACCACCCCACAATCACTATCAGATTAGAGCCATAAGGGACTCTAGACATATAACAGTAGACATCTACCACTATCAGATTAGAGCCATATATGAGACTAGACATCTACCGCTATCAGATTAGAGCCACAAAGGAGACTACCACTATCAGATTAGAGCCACAAGGGAGCCTAGACATCTACCACCCTACAATCACTATGAGATTAGAGCCATAAAGGAGTCGAGACATCTACCACTATCAGATTAGAGCCATAATGGAGACTAGACATCTACCACTATCAGATTAGAGCCATACGGGAGACTAGACATCACCCACCCCACTACCACAATCAGATTAGAGCCATAAAGGAGACTAGACATCTACCACCCCACAATCACTATCAGATTAGAGCCATAAGGGACTCTAGACATATACCCCACAGATTAGAGACATAATGGAGACTAGACATCTACCACTCAGATTAGAGCCATAAATGAGACTAGACATCTCCCACCCCCTCTACCACTATCAGATTAGAGCCACAAGGGAGACTAGACATCTACCACACAACTATCAGATTAGAGCCATAAAGGAGACTACCACTCTCAGATTAGAGTCATAAGGGAGACTAGACATCTCCCACCCCACTACCACTATCAGATTAGAGCCATAAGGGAGACTAGACATCTACCAACCCACTACCACTATAAGATTAAAGCCATAAAGGAGACAAGACATCTACCACCCCACAATCACTATCAGATTAGAGCCATTAGGGAGCCTAGACATATACAACCCTACAATCACTATCAGATTAGAGCCATAAAGGCTGCTAGACATCTACCACTATCAGAATAGAGCCATAATGTAGACTAGACATCTATCACCCCACTACCACTATCAGATTAGAGCCATAAGGGAGACTAGACATCTACCACCCCACTACCACTATCAGATTAGAGCCATAAAGGAGCCTAGACATCTACCACTATCAGATTAGAGCCATAAAGGAGACTAGACATCTCCCACCCCACTACCACTATCAGATTAGAGCCATAAGGGACACTAGACATCTCCCAACCCACTACCACTATCAGATTAGAGCCATAAGGGAGTCTAGACATGTACCACCCCAAGACCACTATCAGATTAGAGCCATAAGGGAGACTAGACATCTACAAACCCACTACCACTATCAGATTAGAGCCATAAGGGAGACTAGACATCTACCACCCCACTACCACTATCAGATTAGAGCCATAAAGGAGCCTAGACATCTACCACTATCAGATTAGAGCCATAAAGGAGACTAGACATCTCCCACCCCACTACCACTATCAGATTAGAGCCATAAGGGACACTAGACATCTCCCACCCCACTACCACTATCAGATTAGAGCCATAAGGGAGTCTAGACATGTACCACCCCAAGACCACTATCAGATTAGAGCCATAAGGGAGACTAGACATCTACAAACCCACTACCACTATCAGATTAGAGCCATAAAGGAGACTACCACTCTCAGATTAGAGCCATACGGGAGACTAGACATCTCCGACCCCACTACCAGTATCAGATTAGAGCCATAAAGGAGACTAGACATCTCTCACCCCACTACCACTATCAGATTAGAGCCATACGGGAGACTAGACATCTACCACCCCACTACCACTACCAGATTAGAGCCATAAAGAAGACTAGACATCTACCACCCCCACAATCACTATCAGATTAGCGCCATAAGGGAGACTAGACATCTACCACCCCACTACCACTACCAGATTAGAGCCATAAAGGAGCCTAGACATCTACCACTATCAGATTAGAGCCATAAGGTAGCCTAGACATCTCCCACCCCACTACCACAATCAGATTAGAGCCGTAAATGAGACTAGACATCTCCCACCCCTCTACCACTATCAGATTAGAGCCACAAGGGAGACTAGACATCTACCACACAACTATCAGATTAGAGCCATAAAGGAGCCTAGACATCTACCAAAATCAGATTAGAGCCATAAAGGAGACTACCACTCTCAGATTAGAGTCATAAGGGAGACTAGACATCTCCCACCCCACTACCACAATCAGATTAGAGCCATAAAGGAGACTAGACATCTACCATCCCACAATCACTATCAGATTAGAGCCATAAGGGACTCTAGACATATACCCCACAGATTAGAGCCATAATGGAGACTAGACATCTACCACTCAGATTAGAGCCATAATGGAGACTAGACATCTATCACCCCCACTACCACTATCAGATTAGAGCCATAATGGAGACTAGACATCTCCCACCCCCCTACCACTATCAGATTAGAGCCATAAGGGAGACTAGACATCTACCACTATCAGATTAGAGCCATAAGGGAGACTAGACATCTCCCACCCCACTACCACAATCAGATTAGAGCCATAAAGGAGACTAGACATCTACCACCCCACTACCACTATCAGATTAGAGCCATAAAGGAGACTAGACATCTCCCACCCCACTACCACTATCAGATTAGAGCCATAAGGGACACTAGACATCTCCCACCCCACTACCACTATCAGATTAGAGCCGTAAATGAGACTAGACATCTCCCACCCCTCTACCACTATCAGATTAGAGCCACAAGGGAGACTAGACATCTACCACACAACTATCAGATTAGAGCCATAAAGGAGCCTAGACATCTACCAAAATCAGATTAGAGCCATAAAGGAGACTACCACTCTCAGATTAGAGTCATAAGGGAGACTAGACATCTCCCACCCCACTACCACAATCAGATTAGAGCCATAAAGGAGACTAGACATCTACCATCCCACAATCACTATCAGATTAGAGCCATAAGGGACTCTAGACAAATACCCCACAGATTAGAGCCATAATGGAGACTAGACATCTACCACTCAGATTAGAGCCATAATGGAGACTAGACATCTATCACCCCACTACCACTATCAGATTAGAGCCATAATGGAGACTAGACATCTCCCACCCCCCTACCACTATCAGATTAGAGCCATAAGGGAGACTAGACATCTACCACTATCAGATTAGAGCCATAAGGGAGACTAGACATCTCCCACCCCACTACCACAATCAGATTAGAGCCATAAAGGAGACTAGACATCTACCACCCCACTACCACTATCAGATTAGAGCCATAAGGGAGACAATACATCTACCACCCCACAATCACTATCAGATTAGAGCCATAAGGGACTCTAGACATATACTAGACATCTACCACTATCAGATTAGAGCCATATATGAGACTAGACATCTACCACTATCAGATTAGAGCCATAAAGGAGACTAGACATCTACCACCCTACAATCACTATCAGATTAGAGTCATAAGGGAGCCTAGACATCTACCACCCTACAATCACTATCAAATTATAGCCATATAGGAGCCTAGACATCTACCACTATCAGATTAGAGCCATAAGGGAGCCTAGACATCTACCACCCTACAATCACTATCAGATTAGAGCCATAATGGAGACTAGACATCTATCACCCCACTACCACAATCAGATTAGAGCCATAAAGGAGACTAGACATCTCCCACCCCACTACCACAATCAGATTAGAGCCATAAAGGAGACTAGACATCTCCCACCCCACTACCACTATCAGATTAGAGCCATATATGAGACTAGACATCTACCACTATCAGATTAGAGCCACAAAGGAGACTACCACTATCAGATTAGAGCCACAAGGGAGCCTAGACATCTACCACCCTACAATCACTCTAAGATTAGAGCCATAAAGGAGGCGAGACATCTACCACTATCAGATTAGAGCCATAATGGAGATTAGACATCTACCACTATCAGATTAGAGCCATAATGGAGACTAGACATCTATCACCCCACTACCACTATCAGATTAGAGCCATAAGGGAGACTAGACATCTACAACCCCACTACCACTATCAGATTAGAGCCATAAAGGAGACTAGACATCTACCACCCCACTACCACTATCAGATTAGAGCCATAAAGGAGACTAGACATCTACAACCCCACTACCATTATCAGATTAGAGCCATAAGGGAGCCTAGACATCTACCACCCTACAATCACTATCAGTATAGAGCCATAAAGGAGGCTAGACATCTACCACTATCAGATTAGAGCCATAATGTAGACTAGACATCTATCATCCCACTACCACTATCAGATTAGAGCCACGAGGGAGACTAGACATGTACCACGCCACTACAACTATCAGATTAGAGCCATAAGGGAGCGTAGACATCTACCACCCCACAATCACTATCAGATTAGAGCCATAAGGGACTCTAGACATATAACACTAGAGATCTACCACTATCAGATTAGAGCCATATATGAGACTAGACATCTTCCACTATCAGATTAGAGCCACAAAGGAGACTACCACTATCAGATTAGAGCCACAAGGGAGCCTAGACATCTACCACCCTACAATCACTATAAGATTAGAGCCATAAAGGAGTCGAGACATCTACCACTATCAGATTAGAGCCATAATGGAGATTAGACATCTATCACCCCACTACCACTATCAGATTAGAGCCATAAGGGAGACTAGACATCTCCCACCCCACTACCACTATCAGATTAGAGCCATAAGGGAGACTAGACATCTACCACTATCAGATTAGAGCCATAATGGAGACTAGACATCGATCACCCCACTACCACTATCAGATTAGAGCAATAAGGGAGACTAGACATCTCCCACCCCACTACCACAATCAGATTAGAGCCATAAAGGAGACTAGACATCTACCACCCCACTACCACTACCAGATTAGAGCCATAAAGGAGACAATACATCTACCACCCCACAATTACTATCAGATTAGAGCCATAAGGGACTCTAGACATATAACAGTAGACATCTACCACTATCAGATTAGAGCCAAAAAGGAGACTAGACGTCTACCACTATCAGATTAGAGCCATAAGGGAGACTAGACATCTACCACCCCACTACCACTATCAGATTAGAGCCATAAAGGAGACTAGACATCTACCACCCCACAATCACTATCAGATTAGAGCCATTAGGGACTCTAGACATATACCACCATCAGATTAGAGTCATAAGGGAGCCTAGACATCTACCACCCTCCAATCACTATCAGTATAGAGCCATAAAGGAAGCTAGACATCTACCACTATCAGATTAGAGCCATAATGTAGACTAGACATCTCTCACCCCACTACCACTATCAGATTAGAGCCATAAGGGAGACTAGACATCTACCACCCCACTACCACTATCAGATTAGAGCCATAAAGGAGACTAGACATCTCCCACCCCACTACCACTATCAGATTAGAGCCATAAAGGAGACTAGACATCTTTCACCCCACTACCACTATCAGATTAGAGCCATGAGGGAAGCTAGACATGTACCACCCCACTACCACTATCAGATAAGAGCCATAAGGGAGCGTAGACATCTACCACCCTACAATCACTATCAGATTAGAGCCATAAAGGAGGCTAGACATCTACCACTATCAGTTTAGAGCCATAATGGAGACTAGACATCTATCACCCCACTACCACTATCAGATTAGAGCCATAAGGGAGACTAGACATCTACCACCCCACTATCAGATTAGAGCCATGAAGGAGCCTCGACATCTACCAATATCAGATTAGAGCCATAAGGGAGACTAGACATCTACCACCCCACTACCACTATCAGATTAGAGCCATAAAGGAGCCTAGACATCTACAACCCTACTACCACTATCAGATTAGAGCCATAAAGGAGCCTAGACATCTACAACCCTACAATCACTATCAGATTAGAGCCATAAAGGAGGCTAGACATCTACCACTATCAGATTAGAGCCATAATGGAGGCTAGACATCTACCACTATAAGATTAGAGCCATAAAGGAGACTACCACTCTCAGATTAGAGCCATAAGGGAGACTAGACATCTGCCACCCCACTACCACTATCAGATTAGAGCCATAAAGGAGACTAGACATCTCTCACCCCACTACCACTATCAGATTAGAGCCATAAGGGAGACTAGACATCTACCACCCCACTACCACTATCAGATTAGAGCCATAAAGGAGACTAGACATCTCCCACCCCACTACCACTATCAGATTAGAGCCATAAAGGAGACTATACATCTTTCACCCCACTACCACTATCAGATTAGAGCCATGAGGGAAGCTAGACATGTACCACCCCACTACCACTATCAGATTAGAGCCATAAGGGAGCGTAGACATCTACCACCCTACAATCACAATCAGATTAGAGCCATAAAGGAGGCTAGACATCTACCACTATCAGTTTAGAGCCATAATGGAGACTAGACATCTATCACCCCACTACCACTATCAGATTAGAGCCATAAGGGAGACTAGACATCTACCACCCCACTATCAGATTAGAGCCATGAAGGAGCCTCGACATCTACCAATATCAGATTAGAGCCATAAGGGAGCCAAGACATCTCCCACCCCACTACCACAATCAGATTAGAGCTATAAGGGAGACTAGACATCTACCACCCCACTATCAGATTAGAGCCATGAAGGAGCCTCGACATCTACCAATATCAGATTAGAGCCATAAGGGAGCCTAGACATCTACAACCCTACAATCACTATCAGATTAGAGCCATAAAGGAGCCTCGACATCTACCAATATCAGATTAGAGCCATAAGGGAGACTAGACATCTACCACCCCACTACCACTATCAGATTAGAGCCATAAAGGAGCCTAGACATCTAGAACCCTACAATCACTATCAGATTAGAGCCATAAAGGAGGCTAGACATCTACCACTATCAGATTAGAGCCATAATGGAGGCTAGACATCTACCACTATAAGATTAGAGCCATAAAGGAGACTACCACTCTCAGATTAGAGCCATAAGGGAGACTAGACATCCCCACCCCACTACCACTATCAGATTAGAGCCATAAAGGAGACTAGACATCTCTCACCCCACTACCACTATCAGATTAGAGCCATAAGGGAGACTAGACATCTACCACCCCACTACCACTATCAGATTAGAGCCATAAAGGAGACTAGACATCTCCCACCCCACTACCACTATCAGATTAGAGCCATAAAGGAGACTAGACATCTCCCACCCCACTACCACTATCAGATTAGAGCCATAAAGGAGACTAGACATCTTTCACCCCACTACCACTATCAGATTAGAGCCATGAGGGAAGCTAGACATGTACCACCCCACTACCACTATCAGATAAGAGCCATAAGGGAGCGTAGACATCTACCACCCTACAATCACTATCAGATTAGAGCCATAAAGGAGGCTAGACATCTACCACTATCAGTTTAGAGCCATAATGGAGACTAGACATCTATCACCCCACTACCACTACCAGATTAGAGCCATAAGGGAGACTAGACATCTACCACCCCACTATCAGATTAGAGCCATGAAGGAGCCTCGACATCTACCAATATCAGATTAGAGCCATAAGGGAGACTAGACATCTACCACCCCACTACCACTATCAGATTAGAGCCATAAAGGAGCCTAGACATCTACAACCCTACTACCACTATCAGATTAGAGCCATAAAGGAGCCTAGACATCTACAACCCTACAATCACTATCAGATTAGAGCCATAAAGGAGGCTAGACATCTACCACTATCAGATTAGAGCCATAATGGAGGCTAGACATCTACCACTATAAGATTAGAGCCATAAAGGAGACTACCACTCTCAGATTAGAGCCATAAGGGAGACTAGACATCTGCCACCCCACTACCACTATCAGATTAGAGCCATAAAGGAGCGTAGACATCTATCACCCCACTACCACTATCAGATTAGAGCCATAAGGGAGACTAGACATCTACCACCCCACTATCAGATTAGAGCCATGAAGGAGCCTCGACATCTACCAATATCAGATTAGAGCCATAAGGGAGCCAAGACATCTCCCACCCCACTACCACAATCAGATTAGAGCCATAAGGGAGACTAGACATCTACCACCCCACTATCAGATTAGAGCCATGAAGGAGCCTCGACATCTACCAATATCAGATTAGAGCCATAAGGGAGCCTAGACATCTACAACCCTAAAATCACTATCAGATTAGAGCCATAAAGGAGCCTCGACATCTACCAATATCAGATTAGAGCCATAAGGGAGACTAGACATCTACCACCCCACTACCACTATCAGATTAGAGCCATAAAGGAGCCTAGACATCTAGAACCCTACAATCACTATCAGATTAGAGCCATAAAGGAGGCTAGACATCTACCACTATCAGATTAGAGCCATAAAGGAGACTAGACATCTCTCACCCCACTACCACTATCAGATTAGAGCCATAAGGGAGACTAGACATCTACCACCCCACTACCACTATCAGATTAGAGCCATAAAGGAGACTAGACATCTCCCACCCCACTACCACTATCAGATTAGAGCCATAAAGGAGACTAGACATCTTTCACCCCACTACCACTATCAGATTAGAGCCATGAGGGAAGCTAGACATGTACCACCCCACTACCACTATCAGATTAGAGCCATAAGGGAGCGTAGACATCTACCACCCTACAATCACTATCAGATTAGAGCCATAAAGGAGGCTAGACATCTACCACTATCAGTTTAGAGCCATAATGGAGACTAGACATCTATCACCCCACTACCACTATCAGATTAGAGCCATAAGGGAGACTAGACATCTACCACCCCACTATCAGATTAGAGCCATGAAGGAGGCTAGACATCTACCATTATCAGATTAGAGCCATAATGTAGACTAGACATCTATCACCCCACTACCAATATCAGATTAGAGCCATAAAGGAGACTAGACATCTCCCACCCCACTACCACTATCAGATTAGAGCCATAAAGGAGACTAGACATCTCTGACCCCACTACCACTATCAGATTAGAGCCATGGGGGAAGCTAGACATGTACCACCCCAATACCACTATCAGATTAGAGCCATAAGGGAGCGTAGACATCTACCACCCTACAATCACTATCAGATTAGAGCCATAAAGGAGGCTAGACATCTACCACTATCAGTTTAGAGCCATAATGGAGACTAGACATCTACCACTATCAGATTAGAGCCATAATGTAGACTCGACATCTATCACCCCACTACCAATATCAGATTAGAGCCATAAAGGAGACTAGACATCTCCCACCCCACTACCACTATCAGATTAGAGCCATAAAGGAGACTAGACATCTCTCACCCCACTACCACTATCAGATTAGAGCCATGAGGGAAGCTAGACATGTACCACCCCACTACCACTATCAGATTAGAGCCATAAGGGAGCGTAGACATCTCCCACCCCACTACCACTATCAGATTAGAGCCATAAAGGAGACTAGACATCTCTCACCCCACTACCACTATCAGATTAGAGCCATAAGGGAGACTAGACATCTACCACCCCACTACCACTATCAGATTAGAGCCATAAAGGAGACTAGACATCTCCCACCCCACTACCACTATAAGATTAGAGCCATAAAGGAGACTAGACATCTTTCACCCCACTACCACTATCAGATTAGAGCCATGAGGGAAGCTAGACATGTACCACCCCACTACCACTATCAGATTAGAGCCATAAGGGAGCGTAGACATCTACCACCCTACAATCACTATCAGATTAGAGCCATAAAGGAGGCTAGACATCTACCACTATCAGTTTAGAGCCATAATGGAGACTAGACATCTATCACCCCACTACCACTATCAGATTAGAGCCATAAGGGAGACTAGACATCTACCACCCCACTATCAGATTAGAGCCATGAAGGAGCCTCGACATCTACCAATATCAGATTAGAGCCATAAGGGAGCCTAGACATCTACAACCCTACAATCACTATCAGATTAGAGCCATAAAGGAGGCTAGACATCTACCAATATCAGATTAGAGCCATAATGTAGACTAGACATCGATCACCCCACTACCACTATCAGATTAGAGCCATAAAGGAGACTAGACATCTCCCACCCCACTACCACTATCAGATTAGAGCCATAAAGGAGACTAGACATCTCTCACCCCACTACCACTATCAGAGTAGAGCCATGAGGGAAGCTAGACATGTACCACCCCACTACCACTATCAGATTAGAGCCATAAGGGAGCGTAGACATCTACCACCCTACAATCACTATCAGATTAGAGCCATAAAGGAGTCGAGACATCTACCGCTATCAGATTAGAGCCATAATGGAGACTAGACATCTACCACTATTGGATTAGAGCCATAAAGGAGACTAGACATCTACCACTATCAGATTAGAGCCATAAAGGAGACTAGACATCTACCACTATCAGATTAGAGCCATAAAGGAGACTACCACTCTCAGATTAGAGTCATAATGGAGACTAGACATCTCCCACCCCACTACCACTATCAGATTAGAGCCATAAAGGAGACTAGACATCTCTCACCCACTACCACTATCAGATTAGAGCCATAAGGGAGGCTAGACATCTACCACCCCACTACCACTATCAGATTAGAGCCATAAAGGAGACTAGACATCTCTCACCCCACTACCACTATCAGAGTAGAGCCATGAGGGAAGCTAGACATGTACCACCCCACTACCACTATCAGATTAGAGTCATAAGGGAGCGTAGACATCTACCACCCTACAATCACTATCAGATTAGAGCCATAAAGGAGGCTAGACATCTACCACTATCAGTTTAGAGCCATAATGGAGACTAGACATCTACCACTATCAGATTAGAGCCATAATGGAGACTAGACATCTATCACCCCACTACCACTATCAGATTAGAGCCATAAGGGAGACTAGACATCTACCACCCCACTATCAGATTAGAGCCATAAAGGAGCCTCGACATCTAACAATATCAGATTAGAGCCATAAAGGAGACTAGACATCTCCCACCCCACTACCACTATCATATTAGAGCCATAAAGGAGACTAGACATCTCTCACCCCACTACCACTATCAGATTAGAGCCATGAGGGAAGCTAGACATGTACCACCCCACTACCACTATCAGATTAGAGCCATAAGGGAGCGTAGACATCTACCACCCTACAATCACTATCAGATTAGAGCCATAAAGGAAGCTAGAGATCTACCACTATCAGTTTAGAGCCATAATGGAGACTAGACATCTATCACCCAACTACCACTATCAGATTAGAGCCATAAGGGAGACTAGACATCTACCACCCCACTATCAGATTAGAGCCATAAAGGAGCCTCGACATCTACCAATATCAGATTAGAGCCATAAGGGAGACTAGACATCTACAACCCTACTACCACTATCAGATTAGAGCCATAAAGGAGCCTAGACATCTACAACCCTACAATCACTATCAGATTAGAGCCATAAAGGAGGCTAGACATCTACCACTATCAGATTAGAGCCATAATGGAGGCTAGACTTCTACCACTATAAGATTAGAGCCATAAAGGAGACTACCACTCTCAGATTAGAGCCATAAGGGAGACTAGACATCTGCCACCCCACTACCACTATCAGATTAGAGCCATAAAGGAGACTAGACATCTCTCACCCCACTACCACTATCAGATTAGAGCCATAAGGGAGACTAGACATCTACCACCCCACTACCACTATCAGATTAGAGCCATAAAGGAGACTAGACATCTCCCACCCCACTACCACTATCAGATTAGAGCCATAAAGGAGACTATACATCTTTCACCCCACTACCACTATCAGATTAGAGCCATGAGGGAAGCTAGACATGTACCACCCCACTACCACTATCAGATTAGAGCCATAAGGGAGCGTAGACATCTACCACCCTACAATCACTATCAGATTAGAGCCATAAAGGAGGCTAGACATCTACCACTATCAGTTTAGAGCCATAATGGAGACTAGACATCTATCACCCCACTACCACTATCAGATTAGAGCCATAAGGGAGACTAGACATCTACCACCCCACTATCAGATTAGAGCCATGAAGGAGCCTCGACATCTACCAATTTCAGATTAGAGCCATAAGGGAGCCAAGACATCTCCCACCCCACTACCACAATCAGATTAGAGCCATAAGGGAGACTAGACATCTACCACCCCACTATCAGATTAGAGCCATGAAGGAGCCTCGACATCTACCAATATCAGATTAGAGCCATAAGGGAGCCTAGACATCTACAACCCTACAATCACTATCAGATTAGAGCCATAAAGGAGCCTCGACATCTACCAATATCAGATTAGAGCCATAAGGGAGACTAGACATCTACCACCCCACTACCACTATCAGATTAGAGCCATAAAGGAGCCTAGACATCTAGAACCCTACAATCACTATCAGATTAGAGCCATAAAGGAGGCTAGACATCTACCACTATCAGATTAGAGCCATAATGGAGGCTAGACATCTACCACTATAAGATTAGAGCCATAAAGGAGACTACCACTCTCAGATTAGAGCCATAAGGGAGACTAGACATCCCCACCCCACTACCACTATCAGATTAGAGCCATAAAGGAGACTAGACATCTCTCACCCCACTACCACTATCAGATTAGAGCCATAAGGGAGACTAGACATCTACCACCCCACTACCACTATCAGATTAGAGCCATAAAGGAGACTAGACATCTCCCACCCCACTACCACTATCAGATTAGAGCCATAAAGGAGACTAGACATCTTTCACCCCACTACCACTATCAGATTAGAGCCATGAGGGAAGCTAGACATGTACCACCCCACTACCACTATCAGATTAGAGCCATAAGGGAGCGTAGACATCTACCACCCTACAATCACTATCAGATTAGAGCCATAAAGGAGGCTAGACATCTACCACTATCAGTTTAGAGCCATAATGGAGACTAGACATCTATCACCCCACTAACACTATCAGATTAGAGCCATAAGGGAGACTAGACATCTACCACCCCACTATCAGATTAGAGCCATGAAGGAGGCTAGACATCTACCACTATCAGATTAGAGCCATAATGTAGACTAGACATCTATCACCCCACTACCAATATCAGATTAGAGCCATAAAGGAGACTAGACATCTCCCACCCCACTACCACTATCAGATTAGAGCCATAAAGGAGACTAGACATCTCTGACCCCACTACCACTATCAGATTAGAGCCATGGGGGAAGCTAGACATGTACCACCCCAATACCACTATCAGATTAGAGCCATAAGGGAGCGTAGACATCTACCACCCTACAATCACTATCAGATTAGAGCCATAAAGGAGGCTAGACATCTACCACTATCAGTTTAGAGCCATAATGGAGACTAGACATCTACCACTATCAGATTAGAGCCATAATGTAGACTCGACATCTATCACCCCACTACCAATATCAGATTAGAGCCATAAGGGAGACTAGACATCTACCACTATCAGTTTAGAGCCATAATGGAGACTAGACATCTATCACCCCACTACCACTATCAGATTAGAGCCATAAGGGAGACTAGACATCTACCACCCCACTATCAGATTAGAGCCATGAAGGAGCCTCGACATCTACCAATATCAGATTAGAGCCATAAGGGAGCCAAGACATCTCCCACCCCACTACCACAATCAGATTAGAGCCATAAGGGAGACTAGACATCTACCACCCCACTATCAGATTAGAGCCATGAAGGAGCCTCGACATCTACCAATATCAGATTAGAGCCATAAGGGAGCCTAGACATCTACAACCCTACAATCACTATCAGATTAGAGCCATAAAGGAGCCTCGACATCTACCAATATCAGATTAGAGCCATAAGGGAGACTAGACATCTACCACCCCACTACCACTATCAGATTAGAGCCATAAAGGAGCCTAGACATCTAGAACCCTACAATCACTATCAGATTAGAGCCATAAAGGAGGCTAGACATCTACCACTATCAGATTAGAGCCATAATGGAGGCTAGACATCTACCACTATAAGATTAGAGCCATAAAGGAGACTACCACTCTCAGATTAGAGCCATAAGGGAGACTAGACATCCCCACCCCACTACCACTATCAGATTAGAGCCATAAAGGAGACTAGACATCTCTCACCCCACTACCACTATCAGATTAGAGCCATAAGGGAGACTAGACATCTACCACCCCACTACCACTATCAGATTAGAGCCATAAAGGAGACTAGACATCTCCCACCCCACTACCACTATCAGATTAGAGCCATAAAGGAGACTAGACATCTTTCACCCCACTACCACTATCAGATTAGAGCCATGAGGGAAGCTAGACATGTACCACCCCACTACCACTATCAGATTAGAGCCATAAGGGAGCGTAGACATCTACCACCCTACAATCACTATCAGATTAGAGCCATAAAGGAGGCTAGACATCTACCACTATCAGTTTAGAGCCATAATGGAGACTAGACATCTATCACCCCACTACCACTATCAGATTAGAGCCATAAGGGAGACTAGACATCTACCACCCCACTATCAGATTAGAGCCATGAAGGAGGCTAGACATCTACCACTATCAGATTAGAGCCATAATGTAGACTAGACATCTATCACCCCACTACCAATATCAGATTAGAGCCATAAAGGAGACTAGACATCTCCCACCCCACTACCACTATCAGATTAGAGCCATAAAGGAGACTAGACATCTCTGACCCCACTACCACTATCAGATTAGAGCCATGGGGGAAGCTAGACATGTACCACCCCAATACCACTATCAGATTAGAGCCATAAGGGAGCGTAGACATCTACCACCCTACAATCACTATCAGATTAGAGCCATAAAGGAGGCTAGACATCTACCACTATCAGTTTAGAGCCATAATGGAGACTAGACATCTACCACTATCAGATTAGAGCCATAATGTAGACTCGACATCTATCACCCCACTACCAATATCAGATTAGAGCCATAAAGGAGACTAGACATCTCCCACCCCACTACCACTATCAGATTAGAGCCATAAAGGAGACTAGACATCTCTCACCCCACTACCACTATCAGATTAGAGCCATGAGGGAAGCTAGACATGTACCACCCCACTACCACTATCAGATTAGAGCCATAAGGGAGCGTAGACATCTCCCACCCCACTACCACTATCAGATTAGAGCCATAAAGGAGACTAGACATCTCTCACCCCACTACCACTATCAGATTAGAGCCATAAGGGAGACTAGACATCTACCACCCCACTACCACTATCAGATTAGAGCCATAAAGGAGACTAGACATCTCCCACCCCACTACCACTATAAGATTAGAGCCATAAAGGAGACTAGACATCTTTCACCCCACTACCACTATCAGATTAGAGCCATGAGGGAAGCTAGACATGTACCACCCCACTACCACTATCAGATTAGAGCCATAAGGGAGCGTAGACATCTACCACCCTACAATCACTATCAGTTTAGAGCCATAATGGAGACTAGACATCTATCACCCCACTACCACTATCAGATTAGAGCCATAAGGGAGACTAGACATCTACCACCCCACTATCAGATTAGAGCCATGAAGGAGCCTCGACATCTACCAATATCAGATTAGAGCCATAAGGGAGCCTAGACATCTACAACCCTACAATCACTATCAGATTAGAGCCATAAAGGAGGCTAGACATCTACCAATATCAGATTAGAGCCATAATGTAGACTAGACATCGATCACCCCACTACCACTATCAGATTAGAGCCATAAAGGAGACTAGACATCTCCCACCCCACTACCACTATCAGATTAGAGCCATAAAGGAGACTAGACATCTCTCACCCCACTACCACTATCAGAGTAGAGCCATGAGGGAAGCTAGACATGTACCACCCCACTACCACTATCAGATTAGAGCCATAAGGGAGCGTAGACATCTACCACCCTACAATCACTATCAGATTAGAGCCATAAAGGAGTCGAGACATCTACCGCTATCAGATTAGAGCCATAATGGAGACTAGACATCTACCACTAGTGGATTAGAGCCATAAAGGAGACTAGACATCTACCACTATCAGATTAGAGCCATAAAGGAGACTACCACTCTCAGATTAGAGTCATAATGGAGACTAGACATCTCCCACCCCACTACCACTATCAGATTAGAGCCATAAAGGAGACTAGACATCTCTCACCCACTACCACTATCAGATTAGAGCCATAAGGGAGGCTAGACATCTACCACCCCACTACCACTATCAGATTAGAGCCATAAAGGAGACTAGACATCTCTCACCCCACTACCACTATCAGAGTAGAGCCATGAGGGAAGCTAGACATGTACCACCCCACTACCACTATCAGATTAGAGTCATAAGGGAGCGTAGACATCTACCACCCTACAATCACTATCAGATTAGAGCCATAAAGGAGGCTAGACATCTACCACTATCAGTTTAGAGCCATAATGGAGACTAGACATCTACCACTATCAGATTAGAGCCATAATGGAGACTAGACATCTATCACCCCACTACCACTATCAGATTAGAGCCATAAGGGAGACTAGACATCTACCACCCCACTATCAGATTAGAGCCATAAAGGAGCCTCGACATCTAACAATATCAGATTAGAGCCATAAAGGAGACTAGACATCTCCCACCCCACTACCACTATCATATTAGAGCCATAAAGGAGACTAGACATCTCTCACCCCACTACCACTATCAGATTAGAGCCATGAGGGAAGCTAGACATGTACCACCCCACTACCACTATCAGATTAGAGCCATAAGGGAGCGTAGACATCTACCACCCTACAATCACTATCAGATTAGAGCCATAAAGGAAGCTAGAGATCTACCACTATCAGTTTAGAGCCATAATGGAGACTAGACATCTATCACCCCACTACCACTATAAGATTAGAGCCATAAGGGAGACTAGACATCTACCACCCCACTATCAGATTAGAGCCATAAAGGAGCCTCGACATCTACCAATATCAGATTAGAGCCATAAGGGAGACTAGACATCTACAACCCCACTACCACTATCAGATTAGAGCCATAATGGAGACTAGACTTCTACAACCCCACTACCATTATCAGATTAGAGCCATAAGGGAGACTAGACATCTACAACCCCACTACCATTATCAGATTAGAGCCATAAGGGAGACTAGACATCTACAACCCCACTACCACTATCAGATTAGAGCCATAAAGGAGACTAGACATCTACAACCCCACTACCACTTTCAGATTAGAGCCATATAAAGGAGACTACCACTCTCAGATTAGAGTCATAAGGGAGACTAGACATCTCCCACCCCATGACAACTATCAGATTAGAGCCATAAGGGAGACTAGACATCTACAACCCCACTACCACAATCAGATTAGAGCCATAAAGGAGACTAGACATCTACCACTATCAGATTAGAGCCATAAGGGAGACTAGACATCTACCACCCCACTACCACTATCAGATTAGAGCCATAAAGGAGACTAGACATCTACCACCCCACAATCACTATCAGATTAGAGCCATTAGGGACTCTAGACATATACCACCATCAGATTAGAGTCATAAGGGAGCCTAGACATCTACCACCCTACAATCACTATCAGTATAGAGCCATAAAGGAGGCTAGATATCTACCACTATCAGATTAGAGCCATAATGTAGACTAGACATCTATCATCCCACTACCACTATCAGATTAGAGCCACGAGGGAGACTAGACATGTACCACCCCACTACAACTATCAGATTAGAGCCTTAAGGGAGCGTAGACATCTACCACCCTACAATCACTATCAGATTAGAGCCATAAAGGAGTCAAGACATCTACCACTGTCAGATTAGAGCCATAATGGAGACTAGACATCTACCACTATTGGATTAGAGCCATAAAGGAGACTAGACATCTACCACTATCAGATTAGAGCCATAAAGAAGACTAGACATCTACCACTATCAGATTAGAGCCATAAAGGAGACTACCACTCTCAGATTAGAGTCATAAGGGAGACTAGACATCTCCCACCCCACTACCACTATCAGATTAGAGCCATAAAGGAGACTAGACATCTCTCACCCACTACCACTATCAGATTAGAGCCATAAGGGAGACTAGACATCTCCCACCCCACTAGAGCTATCATATTAGAGCCATAAAGGAGACCAGACATCTCTCACCCCACTACCACTATCAGATTAGAGCCATAAGGGAGACTAGACATCTACCACCCCACTACCACTATCAGATTAGAGCCATAAAGGAGACTAGACATCTACCACCCCACTACCACTATCAGATTAGAGCCATAAAGGAGACTAGACATCTCTAACCCCACTACCACTATCAGATTAGAGCCATAAGGGAGACTAGACATCTACCACCCCACTACCACTATCAGATTAGAGCCATAAAGGAGACTAGACATCTCCCACCCCACTACCACTATCAGATTAGAGCCATAAAGGAGCCTAGTCATCTACCACTATCATATTAGAGCCATAAGGGAGACTAGACATCTACCACCCCACAATCACTATCAGATTAGAGCCATAAAGGAGGCTAGACATCTACCACTATCAAATTAGAGCCATAAAGGAGACTAGACATCTCTCACGCACTACCACTATCAGATTAGAGCCATACGGGAGACTAGACATCTACCACCCCACTACCACTATCAGATTAGAGCCATAAAGGAGACTAGACATCTACCACCCCACAATCACTATCAGATTAGAGCCATTAGGGACTCTAGACATATACCACTATCAGATTAGAGCCATAATGGAGGCTAGACATCTACCACTATCAGATTAGAGCCATAAAGGAGACTAGACATCTACCACTATCAGATTAGAGCCATAAAGGAGACTACCACTCTCAGATTAGAGCCATAAGGGAGACTAGACATCTCCCACCCCACTAGAGCTATCATATTAGAGCCATAAAGGAGACTAGACATCTCTCACCCCACTACCACTATCAGATTAGAGCCGTAAGGGAGACTAGACATCTACCACCCCACTACCACTATGAGATTAGAGCCATAAAGGAGACAATACATCTACCACCCCACAATCACTATCAGATTAGAGCCAAAAGGGACTCTAGACGTATACCACTAGAGATCTACCACTATCAGATTAGAGCCATATATGAGACTAGACATCTACCACTATCAGATTAGAGCCACAAAGGAGAATACCACTATCAGATTAGAGCCACAAGGGAGCCTAGACATCTACCACCCTACAATCACTATAAGATTAGAGCCATAAAGGAGGCGAGACATCTACCACTATCAGATTAAAGCCATAATGGAGACTAGACATCTACCACTATCAGATTAGAGCCATAATGGAGACTAGACATCTCCCACCCCTCTACCACTATAAGATTAGAGCCATAAGGGAGACTAGACATCTACCACACAACTATCAGATTAGAGCCATTAGGGACTCTAGACATATACCACCATCAGATTAGAGCCATAATGTAGACTAGACATCTATCACTCTACAATCACTATCAGATTAGAGCCATAAAGGAGGCTAGACATCTACCACTATCAGATTAGAGCCATAATGTAGACTAGACATCTTTCACCCCACTACCACTATCAGATTAGAGCCATAAGGCAGACTAGACATCTACCACCCCACTACCACTATCAGATTAGAGCCATAAAGGAGACTAGACATCTACCACCCTACAATCACTATCAGATTAGAGCCATACAGGATCCTAGACATCTACCACTATCAGATTAGAGCCATAAGGGAGCCTAGACATCTACCACCCTACAATCACTATCAGATTAGAGCCATAATGGAGACTAGACATCTATCACCCCACTACCACTATCAGATTAGAGCCATAAAGGAGACTAGACATCTCCCACCCCACTACCACAATCAGATTAGAGCCATAAAGGAGACTAGACATCTCCCACCCCACTACCACTATCAGATTAGAGCCATAAGGGAGACAAGACATCTACCGCCCCACTACCACTACCAGATTAGAGCCATAAAGGAGACTATACATCTACCACCCCACAATCACTATCAGATTAGAGCCATAAGGGACTCTAGACATATAACACTAGAGATCTACCACTATCAGATTAGAGCCATATATGAGACTAGACATCTACCACTATCAGATTAGAGCCACAAAGGAGACTACCACTATCAGATTAGAGCCACAAGGGAGCCTAGACATCTACCACCCTACAATCACTATAAGATTAGAGCCATAAAGGAGTCGAGACATCTACCACTATCAGATTAGAGCCATAATGGAGATTAGACATCTATCACCCCACTACCACTATCAGATTAGAGCCATAAGGGAGACTAGACATCTCCCACCCCACTACCACTATCAGATTAGAGCCATAAGGGAGACTAGACATCTACCACTATCAGATTAGAGCCATAATGGAGACTAGACATCGATCACCCCACTACCACTATCAGATTAGAGCAATAAGGGAGACTAGACATCTCCCACCCCACTACCACAATCAGATTAGAGCCATAAAGGAGACTAGACATCTACCACCCCACTACCACTACCAGATTAGAGCCATAAAGGAGACAATACATCTACCACCCCACAATCACTATCAGATTAGAGCCATAAGGGACTCTAGACATATAACAGTAGACATCTACCACTATCAGATTAGAGCCATATATGAGACTAGACATCTACCGCTATCAGATTAGAGCCACAAAGGAGACTACCACTATCAGATTAGAGCCACAAGGGAGCCTAGACATCTACCACCCTACAATCACTATGAGATTAGAGCCATAAAGGAGTCGAGACATCTACCACTATCAGATTAGAGCCATAATGGAGACTAGACATCTACAACTATCAGATTAGAGCCATACGGGAGACTAGACATCACCCACCCCACTACCACAATCAGATTAGAGCCATAAAGGAGACTAGACATCTACCACCCCACAATCACTATCAGATTAGAGCCATAAGGGACTCTAGACATATACCCCACAGATTAGAGACATAATGGAGACTAGACATCTACCACTCAGATTAGAGCCATAAATGAGACTAGACATCTCCCACCCCTCTACCACTATCAGATTAGAGCCACAAGGGAGACTAGACATCTACCACACAACTATCAGATTAGAGCCATAAAGGAGACTACCACTCTCAGATTAGAGTCATAAGGGAGACTAGACATCTCCCACCCCACTACCACTATCAGATTAGAGCCATAAGGGAGACTAGACATCTACCAACCCACTACCACTATAAGATTAAAGCCATAAAGGAGACAAGACATCTACCACCCCACAATCACTATCAGATTAGAGCCATTAGGGAGCCTAGACATATACAACCCTACAATCACTATCAGATTAGAGCCATAAAGGCTGCTAGACATCTACCACTATCAGAATAGAGCCATAATGTAGACTAGACATCTATCACCCCACTACCACTATCAGATTAGAGCCATAAGGGAGACTAGACATCTACCACCCCACTACCACTATCAGATTAGAGCCATAAAGGAGCCTAGACATCTACCACTATCAGATTAGAGCCATAAAGGAGACTAGACATCTCCCACCCCACTACCACTATCAGATTAGAGCCATAAGGGACACTAGACATCTCCCACCCCACTACCACTATCAGATTAGAGCCATAAGGGAGTCTAGACATGTACCACCCCAAGACCACTATCAGATTAGAGCCATAAGGGAGACTAGACATCTACAAACCCACTACCACTATCAGATTAGAGCCATAAGGGAGACTAGACATCTACCACCCCACTACCACTATCAGATTAGAGCCATAAAGGAGCCTAGACATCTACCACTATCAGATTAGAGCCATAAAGGAGACTAGACATCTCCCACCCCACTACCACTATCAGATTAGAGCCATAAGGGACACTAGACATCTCCCACCCCACTACCACTATCAGATTAGAGCCATAAGGGAGTCTAGACATGTACCACCCCAAGACCACTATCAGATTAGAGCCATAAGGGAGACTAGACATCTACAAACCCACTACCACTATCAGATTAGAGCCATAAAGGAGACTACCACTCTCAGATTAGAGCCATACGGGAGACTAGACATCTCCGACCCCACTACCAGTATCAGATTAGAGCCATAAAGGAGACTAGACATCTCTCACCCCACTACCACTATCAGATTAGAGCCATACGGGAGACTAGACATCTACCACCCCACTACCACTACCAGATTAGAGCCATAAAGAAGACTAGACATCTACCACCCCACAATCACTATCAGATTAGCGCCATAAGGGAGACTAGACATCTACCACCCCACTACCACTACCAGATTAGAGCCATAAAGGAGCCTAGACATCTACCACTATCAGATTAGAGCCATAAGGTAGCCTAGACATCTCCCACCCCACTACCACAATCAGATTAGAGCCGTAAATGAGACTAGACATCTCCCACCCCTCTACCACTATCAGATTAGAGCCACAAGGGAGACTAGACATCTACCACACAACTATCAGATTAGAGCCATAAAGGAGCCTAGACATCTACCAAAATCAGATTAGAGCCATAAAGGAGACTACCACTCTCAGATTAGAGTCATAAGGGAGACTAGACATCTCCCACCCCACTACCACAATCAGATTAGAGCCATAAAGGAGACTAGACATCTACCATCCCACAATCACTATCAGATTAGAGCCATAAGGGACTCTAGACATATACCCCACAGATTAGAGCCATAATGGAGACTAGACATCTACCACTCAGATTAGAGCCATAATGGAGACTAGACATCTATCACCCCACTACCACTATCAGATTAGAGCCATAATGGAGACTAGACATCTCCCACCCCCCTACCACTATCAGATTAGAGCCATAAGGGAGACTAGACATCTACCACTATCAGATTAGAGCCATAAGGGAGACTAGACATCTCCCACCCCACTACCACAATCAGATTAGAGCCATAAAGGAGACTAGACATCTACCACCCCACTACCACTATCAGATTAGAGCCATAAGGGAGACAATACATCTACCACCCCACAATCACTATCAGATTAGAGCCATAAGGGACTCTAGACATATACTAGACATCTACCACTATCAGATTAGAGCCATATATGAGACTAGACATCTACCACTATCAGATTAGAGCCATAAAGGAGACTAGACATCTACCACCCTACAATCACTATCAGATTAGAGTCATAAGGGAGCCTAGACATCTACCACCCTACAATCACTATCAAATTATAGCCATATAGGAGCCTAGACATCTACCACTATCAGATTAGAGCCATAAGGGAGCCTAGACATCTACCACCCTACAATCACTATCAGATTAGAGCCATAATGGAGACTAGACATCTATCACCCCACTACCACAATCAGATTAGAGCCATAAAGGAGACTAGACATCTCCCACCCCACTACCACAATCAGATTAGAGCCATAAAGGAGACTAGACATCTCCCACCCCACTACCACTATCAGATTAGAGCCATATATGAGACTAGACATCTACCACTATCAGATTAGAGCCACAAAGGAGACTACCACTATCAGATTAGAGCCACAAGGGAGCCTAGACATCTACCACCCTACAATCACTCTAAGATTAGAGCCATAAAGGAGGCGAGACATCTACCACTATCAGATTAGAGCCATAATGGAGATTAGACATCTACCACTATCAGATTAGAGCCATAATGGAGACTAGACATCTATCACCCCACTACCACTATCAGATTAGAGCCATAAGGGAGACTAGACATCTACAACCCCACTACCACTATCAGATTAGAGCCATAAAGGAGACTAGACATCTACCACCCCACTACCACTATCAGATTAGAGCCATAAAGGAGACTAGACATCTACAACCCCACTACCATTATCAGATTAGAGCCATAAGGGAGCCTAGACATCTACCACCCTACAATCACTATCAGTATAGAGCCATAAAGGAGGCTAGACATCTACCACTATCAGATTAGAGCCATAATGTAGACTAGACATCTATCATCCCACTACCACTATCAGATTAGAGCCACGAGGGAGACTAGACATGTACCACGCCACTACAACTATCAGATTAGAGCCATAAGGGAGCGTAGACATCTACCACCCCACAATCACTATCAGATTAGAGCCATAAGGGACTCTAGACATATAACACTAGAGATCTACCACTATCAGATTAGAGCCATATATGAGACTAGACATCTTCCACTATCAGATTAGAGCCACAAAGGAGACTACCACTATCAGATTAGAGCCACAAGGGAGCCTAGACATCTACCACCCTACAATCACTATAAGATTAGAGCCATAAAGGAGTCGAGACATCTACCACTATCAGATTAGAGCCATAATGGAGATTAGACATCTATCACCCCACTACCACTATCAGATTAGAGCCATAAGGGAGACTAGACATCTCCCACCCCACTACCACTATCAGATTAGAGCCATAAGGGAGACTAGACATCTACCACTATCAGATTAGAGCCATAATGGAGACTAGACATCGATCACCCCACTACCACTATCAGATTAGAGCAATAAGGGAGACTAGACATCTCCCACCCCACTACCACAATCAGATTAGAGCCATAAAGGAGACTAGACATCTACCACCCCACTACCACTACCAGATTAGAGCCATAAAGGAGACAATACATCTACCACCCCACAATTACTATCAGATTAGAGCCATAAGGGACTCTAGACATATAACAGTAGACATCTACCACTATCAGATTAGAGCCATATATGAGACTAGACATCTACCGCTATCAGATTAGAGCCACAAAGGAGACTACCACTATCAGATTAGAGCCACAAGGGAGCCTAGACATCTACCACCCTACAATCACTATGAGATTAGAGCCATAAAGGAGTCGAGACATCTACCACTATCAGATTAGAGCCATAATGGAGACTAGACATCTACCACTATCAGATTAGAGCCATACGGGAGACTAGACATCACCCACCCCACTACCACAATCAGATTAGAGCCATAAAGGAGACTAGACATCTACCACCCCACAATCACTATCAGATTAGAGCCATAAGGGACTCTAGACATATACCCCACAGATTAGAGACATAATGGAGACTAGACATCTACCACTCAGATTAGAGCCATAAATGAGACTAGACATCTCCCACCCCTCTACCACTATCAGATTAGAGCCACAAGGGAGACTAGACATCTACCACACAACTATCAGATTAGAGCCATAAAGGAGACTACCACTCTCAGATTAGAGTCATAAGGGAGACTAGACATCTCCCACCCCACTACCACTATCAGATTAGAGCCATAAGGGAGACTAGACATCTACCAACCCACTACCACTATAAGATTAAAGCCATAAAGGAGACAAGACATCTACCACCCCACAATCACTATCAGATTAGAGCCATTAGGGAGCCTAGACATCTACAACCCTACAATCACTATCAGATTAGAGCCATAAAGGCTGCTAGACATCTACCACTATCAGAATAGAGCCATAATGTAGACTAGACATCTATCACCCCACTACCACTATCAGATTAGAGCCACAAGGGAGACTAGACATCTACCACACAACTATCAGATTAGAGCCATAAAGGAGCCTAGACATCTACCAAAATCAGATTAGAGCCATAAAGGAGACTACCACTCTCAGATTAGAGTCATAAGGGAGACTAGACATCTCCCACCCCACTACCACAATCAGATTAGAGCCATAAAGGAGACTAGACATCTACCATCCCACAATCACTATCAGATTAGAGCCATAAGGGACTCTAGACATATACCCCACAGATTAGAGCCATAATGGAGACTAGACATCTACCACTCAGATTAGAGCCATAATGGAGACTAGACATCTATCACCCCACTACCACTATCAGATTAGAGCCATAATGGAGACTAGACATCTCCCACCCCCCTACCACTATCAGATTAGAGCCATAAGGGAGACTAGACATCTACCACTATCAGATTAGAGCCATAAGGGAGACTAGACATCTCCCACCCCACTACCACAATCAGATTAGAGCCATAAAGGAGACTAGACATCTCCCACCCCACTACCACTATCAGATTAGAGCCATAAGGGAGACAATACATCTACCACCCCACAATCACTATCAGATTAGAGCCATAAGGGACTCTAGACATATACTAGACATCTACCACTATCAGATTAGAGCCATATATGAGACTAGACATCTACCACTATCAGATTAGAGCCATAAAGGAGACTAGACATCTACCACCCTACAATCACTATCAGATTAGAGTCATAAGGGAGCCTAGACATCTACCACCCTACAATCACTATCAAATTATAGCCATATAGGAGCCTAGACATCTACCACTATCAGATTAGAGCCATAAGGGAGCCTAGACATCTACCACCCTACAATCACTATCAGATTAGAGCCATAATGGAGACTAGACATCTATCACCCCACTACCACAATCAGATTAGAGCCATAAAGGAGACTAGACATCTCCCACCCCACTACCACAATCAGATTAGAGCCATAAAGGAGACTAGACATCTCCCACCCCACTACCACTATCAGATTAGAGCCATATATGAGACTAGACATCTACCACTATCAGATTAGAGCCACAAAGGAGACTACCACTATCAGATTAGAGCCACAAGGGAGCCTAGACATCTACCACCCTACAATCACTCTAAGATTAGAGCCATAAAGGAGGCGAGACATCTACCACTATCAGATTAGAGCCATAATGGAGATTAGACATCTACCACTATCAGATTAGAGCCATAATGGAGACTAGACATCTATCACCCCACTACCACTATCAGATTAGAGCCATAAGGGAGACTAGACATCTACAACCCCACTACCACTATCAGATTAGAGCCATAAAGGAGACTAGACATCTACAACCCCACTACCACTTTCAGATTAGAGCCATATAAAGGAGACTACCACTCTCAGATTAGAGTCATAAGGGAGACTAGACATCTACAACCCCACTACCACAATCAGATTAGAGCCATAAAGGAGACTAGACATCTACCACTATCAGATTAGAGCCATAAGGGAGACTAGACATCTACCACCCCACTACCACTATCAGATTAGAGCCATAAGGGAGACTAGACATCTACCACCCCACTACCACTATCAGATTAGAGCCATAAAGGAGACTAGACATCTACAACCCCACTACCATTATCAGATTAGAGCCATAAGGGAGCCTAGACATCTACCACCCTACAATCACTATCAGTATAGAGCCATAAAGGAGGCTAGACATCTACCACTATCAGATTAGAGCCATAATGTAGACTAGACATCTATCATCCCACTACCACTATCAGATTAGAGCCACGAGGGAGACTAGACATGTACCACCCCACTACAACTATCAGATTAGAGCCATAAGGGAGCGTAGACATCTACCACCCCACAATCACTATCAGATTAGAGCCATAAGGGACTCTAGACATATAACACTAGAGATCTACCACTATCAGATTAGAGCCATATATGAGACTAGACATCTTCCACTATCAGATTAGAGCCACAAAGGAGACTACCACTATCAGATTAGAGCCACAAGGGAGCCTAGACATCTACCACCCTACAATCACTATAAGATTAGAGCCATAAAGGAGTCGAGACATCTACCACTATCAGATTAGAGCCATAATGGAGATTAGACATCTATCACCCCACTACCACTATCAGATTAGAGCCATAAGGGAGACTAGACATCTCCCACCCCACTACCACTATCAGATTAGAGCCATAAGGGAGACTAGACATCTACCACTATCAGATTAGAGCCATAATGGAGACTAGACATCGATCACCCCACTACCACTACCAGATTAGAGCCATAAAGGAGACAATACATCTACCACCCCACAATTACTATCAGATTAGAGCCATAAGGGACTCTAGACATATAACAGTAGACATCTACCACTATCAGATTAGAGCCATATATGAGACTAGACATCTACCGCTATCAGATTAGAGCCACAAAGGAGACTACCACTATCAGATTAGAGCCACAAGGGAGCCTAGACATCTACCACCCTACAATCACTATGAGATTAGAGCCATAAAGGAGTCGAGACATCTACCACTATCAGATTAGAGCCATAATGGAGACTAGACATCTACCACTATCAGATTAGAGCCATACGGGAGACTAGACATCACCCACCCCACTACCACAATCAGATTAGAGCCATAAAGGAGACTAGACATCTACCACCCCACAATCACTATCAGATTAGAGCCATAAGGGACTCTAGACATATACCCCACAGATTAGAGACATAATGGAGACTAGACATCTACCACTCAGATTAGAGCCATAAATGAGACTAGACATCTCCCACCCCTCTACCACTATCAGATTAGAGCCACAAGGGAGACTAGACATCTACCACACAACTATCAGATTAGAGCCATAAAGGAGACTACCACTCTCAGATTAGAGTCATAAGGGAGACTAGACATCTCCCACCCCACTACCACTATCAGATTAGAGCCATAAGGGAGACTAGACATCTACCAACCCACTACCACTATAAGATTAAAGCCATAAAGGAGACAAGACATCTACCACCCCACAATCACTATCAGATTAGAGCCATTAGGGAGCCTAGACATCTACAACCCTACAATCACTATCAGATTAGAGCCATAAAGGCTGCTAGACATCTACCACTATCAGAATAGAGCCATAATGTAGACTAGACATCTATCACCCCACTACCACTATCAGATTAGAGCCATAAGGGAGACTAGACATTTACCACCCCACTACCACTATCAGATTAGAGCCATAAAGGAGCCTAGACATCTACCACTATCAGATTAGAGCCATAAAGGAGACTAGACATCTCCCTCCCCACTACCACTATCAGATTAGAGCCATAAGGGACACTAGACATCTCCCACCCCACTACCACTATCAGATTAGAGCCATAAGGGAGTCTAGACATGTACCACCCCAAGACCACTATCAGATTAGAGCCATAAGGGAGACTAGACATCTACAAACCCACTACCACTATCAGATTAGAGCCATAAGGGAGACTAGACATCTACCACCCCACTACCACTATCAGATTAGAGCCATAAAGGAGCCTAGACATCTACCACTATCAGATTAGAGCCATAAAGGAGCCTAGACATCTACCACTATCAGATTAGAGCCATAAAGGAGACTAGACATCTCCCACCCCACTACCACTATCAGATTAGAGCCATAAGGGACACTAGACATCTCCCACCCCACTACCACTATCAGATTAGAGCCATAAGGGAGTCTAGACATGTACCACCCCAAGACCACTATCAGATTAGAGCCATAAGGGAGTCTAGACATGTACCACCCCAAGACCACTATCAGATTAGAGCCATAAGGGAGACTAGACATCTACAAACCCACTACCACTATCAGATTAGAGCCATAAAGGAGACTACCACTCTCAGATTAGAGCCATACGGGAGACTAGACATCTCCGACCCCACTACCAGTATCAGATTAGAGCCATAAAGGAGACTAGACATCTCTCACCCCACTACCACTATCAGATTAGAGCCATACGGGAGACTAGACATCTACCACCCCACTACCACTACCAGATTAGAGCCATAAAGAAGACTAGACATCTACCACCCCACAATCACTATCAGATTAGCGCCATAAGGGAGACTAGACATCTACCACCCCACTACCACTACCAGATTAGAGCCATAAAGGAGCCTAGACATCTACCACTATCAGATTAGAGCCATAATGGAGACTAGACATCGATCACCCCACTACCACTATCAGATTAGAGCAATAAGGGAGACTAGACATCTCCCACCCCACTACCACAATCAGATTAGAGCCATAAAGGAGACTAGACATCTACCACCCCACTACCACTACCAGATTAGAGCCATAAAGGAGACAATACATCTACCACCCCACAATTACTATCAGATTAGAGCCATAAGGGACTCTAGACATATAACAGTAGACATCTACCACTATCAGATTAGAGCCATATATGAGACTAGACATCTACCGCTATCAGATTAGAGCCACAAAGGAGACTACCACTATCAGATTAGAGCCACAAGGGAGCCTAGACATCTACCACCCTACAATCACTATGAGATTAGAGCCATAAAGGAGTCGAGACATCTACCACTATCAGATTAGAGCCATAATGGAGACTAGACATCTACCACTATCAGATTAGAGCCATACGGGAGACTAGACATCACCCACCCCACTACCACAATCAGATTAGAGCCATAAAGGAGACTAGACATCTACCACCCCACAATCACTATCAGATTAGAGCCATAAGGGACTCTAGACATATACCCCACAGATTAGAGACATAATGGAGACTAGACATCTACCACTCAGATTAGAGCCATAAATGAGACTAGACATCTCCCACCCCTCTACCACTATCAGATTAGAGCCACAAGGGAGACTAGACATCTACCACACAACTATCAGATTAGAGCCATAAAGGAGACTACCACTCTCAGATTAGAGTCATAAGGGAGACTAGACATCTCCCACCCCACTACCACTATCAGATTAGAGCCATAAGGGAGACTAGACATCTACCAACCCACTACCACTATAAGATTAAAGCCATAAAGGAGACAAGACATCTACCACCCCACAATCACTATCAGATTAGAGCCATTAGGGAGCCTAGACATCTACAACCCTACAATCACTATCAGATTAGAGCCATAAAGGCTGCTAGACATCTACCACTATCAGAATAGAGCCATAATGTAGACTAGACATCTATCACCCCACTACCACTATCAGATTAGAGCCACAAGGGAGACTAGACATCTACCACACAACTATCAGATTAGAGCCATAAAGGAGCCTAGACATCTACCAAAATCAGATTAGAGCCATAAAGGAGACTACCACTCTCAGATTAGAGTCATAAGGGAGACTAGACATCTCCCACCCCACTACCACAATCAGATTAGAGCCATAAAGGAGACTAGACATCTACCATCCCACAATCACTATCAGATTAGAGCCATAAGGGACTCTAGACATATACCCCACAGATTAGAGCCATAATGGAGACTAGACATCTACCACTCAGATTAGAGCCATAATGGAGACTAGACATCTATCACCCCACTACCACTATCAGATTAGAGCCATAATGGAGACTAGACATCTCCCACCCCCCTACCACTATCAGATTAGAGCCATAAGGGAGACTAGACATCTACCACTATCAGATTAGAGCCATAAGGGAGACTAGACATCTCCCACCCCACTACCACAATCAGATTAGAGCCATAAAGGAGACTAGACATCTCCCACCCCACTACCACTATCAGATTAGAGCCATAAGGGAGACAATACATCTACCACCCCACAATCACTATCAGATTAGAGCCATAAGGGACTCTAGACATATACTAGACATCTACCACTATCAGATTAGAGCCATATATGAGACTAGACATCTACCACTATCAGATTAGAGCCATAAAGGAGACTAGACATCTACCACCCTACAATCACTATCAGATTAGAGTCATAAGGGAGCCTAGACATCTACCACCCTACAATCACTATCAAATTATAGCCATATAGGAGCCTAGACATCTACCACTATCAGATTAGAGCCATAAGGGAGCCTAGACATCTACCACCCTACAATCACTATCAGATTAGAGCCATAATGGAGACTAGACATCTATCACCCCACTACCACAATCAGATTAGAGCCATAAAGGAGACTAGACATCTCCCACCCCACTACCACAATCAGATTAGAGCCATAAAGGAGACTAGACATCTCCCACCCCACTACCACTATCAGATTAGAGCCATATATGAGACTAGACATCTACCACTATCAGATTAGAGCCACAAAGGAGACTACCACTATCAGATTAGAGCCACAAGGGAGCCTAGACATCTACCACCCTACAATCACTCTAAGATTAGAGCCATAAAGGAGGCGAGACATCTACCACTATCAGATTAGAGCCATAATGGAGATTAGACATCTACCACTATCAGATTAGAGCCATAATGGAGACTAGACATCTATCACCCCACTACCACTATCAGATTAGAGCCATAAGGGAGACTAGACATCTACAACCCCACTACCACTATCAGATTAGAGCCATAAAGGAGACTAGACATCTACAACCCCACTACCACTTTCAGATTAGAGCCATATAAAGGAGACTACCACTCTCAGATTAGAGTCATAAGGGAGACTAGACATCTACAACCCCACTACCACAATCAGATTAGAGCCATAAAGGAGACTAGACATCTACCACTATCAGATTAGAGCCATAAGGGAGACTAGACATCTACCACCCCACTACCACTATCAGATTAGAGCCATAAGGGAGACTAGACATCTACCACCCCACTACCACTATCAGATTAGAGCCATAAAGGAGACTAGACATCTACAACCCCACTACCATTATCAGATTAGAGCCATAAGGGAGCCTAGACATCTACCACCCTACAATCACTATCAGTATAGAGCCATAAAGGAGGCTAGACATCTACCACTATCAGATTAGAGCCATAATGTAGACTAGACATCTATCATCCCACTACCACTATCAGATTAGAGCCACGAGGGAGACTAGACATGTACCACCCCACTACAACTATCAGATTAGAGCCATAAGGGAGCGTAGACATCTACCACCCCACAATCACTATCAGATTAGAGCCATAAGGGACTCTAGACATATAACACTAGAGATCTACCACTATCAGATTAGAGCCATATATGAGACTAGACATCTTCCACTATCAGATTAGAGCCACAAAGGAGACTACCACTATCAGATTAGAGCCACAAGGGAGCCTAGACATCTACCACCCTACAATCACTATAAGATTAGAGCCATAAAGGAGTCGAGACATCTACCACTATCAGATTAGAGCCATAATGGAGATTAGACATCTATCACCCCACTACCACTATCAGATTAGAGCCATAAGGGAGACTAGACATCTCCCACCCCACTACCACTATCAGATTAGAGCCATAAGGGAGACTAGACATCTACCACTATCAGATTAGAGCCATAATGGAGACTAGACATCGATCACCCCACTACCACTACCAGATTAGAGCCATAAAGGAGACAATACATCTACCACCCCACAATTACTATCAGATTAGAGCCATAAGGGACTCTAGACATATAACAGTAGACATCTACCACTATCAGATTAGAGCCATATATGAGACTAGACATCTACCGCTATCAGATTAGAGCCACAAAGGAGACTACCACTATCAGATTAGAGCCACAAGGGAGCCTAGACATCTACCACCCTACAATCACTATGAGATTAGAGCCATAAAGGAGTCGAGACATCTACCACTATCAGATTAGAGCCATAATGGAGACTAGACATCTACCACTATCAGATTAGAGCCATACGGGAGACTAGACATCACCCACCCCACTACCACAATCAGATTAGAGCCATAAAGGAGACTAGACATCTACCACCCCACAATCACTATCAGATTAGAGCCATAAGGGACTCTAGACATATACCCCACAGATTAGAGACATAATGGAGACTAGACATCTACCACTCAGATTAGAGCCATAAATGAGACTAGACATCTCCCACCCCTCTACCACTATCAGATTAGAGCCACAAGGGAGACTAGACATCTACCACACAACTATCAGATTAGAGCCATAAAGGAGACTACCACTCTCAGATTAGAGTCATAAGGGAGACTAGACATCTCCCACCCCACTACCACTATCAGATTAGAGCCATAAGGGAGACTAGACATCTACCAACCCACTACCACTATAAGATTAAAGCCATAAAGGAGACAAGACATCTACCACCCCACAATCACTATCAGATTAGAGCCATTAGGGAGCCTAGACATCTACAACCCTACAATCACTATCAGATTAGAGCCATAAAGGCTGCTAGACATCTACCACTATCAGAATAGAGCCATAATGTAGACTAGACATCTATCACCCCACTACCACTATCAGATTAGAGCCATAAGGGAGACTAGACATTTACCACCCCACTACCACTATCAGATTAGAGCCATAAAGGAGCCTAGACATCTACCACTATCAGATTAGAGCCATAAAGGAGACTAGACATCTCCCTCCCCACTACCACTATCAGATTAGAGCCATAAGGGACACTAGACATCTCCCACCCCACTACCACTATCAGATTAGAGCCATAAGGGAGTCTAGACATGTACCACCCCAAGACCACTATCAGATTAGAGCCATAAGGGAGACTAGACATCTACAAACCCACTACCACTATCAGATTAGAGCCATAAGGGAGACTAGACATCTACCACCCCACTACCACTATCAGATTAGAGCCATAAAGGAGCCTAGACATCTACCACTATCAGATTAGAGCCATAAAGGAGCCTAGACATCTACCACTATCAGATTAGAGCCATAAAGGAGACTAGACATCTCCCACCCCACTACCACTATCAGATTAGAGCCATAAGGGACACTAGACATCTCCCACCCCACTACCACTATCAGATTAGAGCCATAAGGGAGTCTAGACATGTACCACCCCAAGACCACTATCAGATTAGAGCCATAAGGGAGTCTAGACATGTACCACCCCAAGACCACTATCAGATTAGAGCCATAAGGGAGACTAGACATCTACAAACCCACTACCACTATCAGATTAGAGCCATAAAGGAGACTACCACTCTCAGATTAGAGCCATACGGGAGACTAGACATCTCCGACCCCACTACCAGTATCAGATTAGAGCCATAAAGGAGACTAGACATCTCTCACCCCACTACCACTATCAGATTAGAGCCATACGGGAGACTAGACATCTACCACCCCACTACCACTACCAGATTAGAGCCATAAAGAAGACTAGACATCTACCACCCCACAATCACTATCAGATTAGCGCCATAAGGGAGACTAGACATCTACCACCCCACTACCACTACCAGATTAGAGCCATAAAGGAGCCTAGACATCTACCACTATCAGATTAGAGCCATAAGGTAGCCTAGACATCTCCCACCCCACTACCACAATCAGATTAGAGCCATAAATGAGACTAGACATCTCCCACCCCTCTACCACTATCAGATTAGAGCCACAAGGGAGACTAGACATCTACCACACAACTATCAGATTAGAGCCATAAAGGAGCCTAGACATCTACCAAAATCAGATTAGAGCCATAAAGGAGACTACCACTCTCAGATTAGAGTCATAAGGGTAGACTAGACATCTCCCACCCCACTACCACAATCAGATTAGAGCCATAAGGAGACTAGACTCTACCATCCCACAATCACTATCAGATTAGAGCCATAAGGGACTCTAGACATATACTAGACATCTACCACTATCAGATTAGAGCCATATATGAGACTAGACATCTACAGCACTATCAGATGTAGAGCCATAAAGGAGACTAGACATTCTACCACCCTACAATCACTCTCCGATTAGGAGTCATAGAGGAGCCTAGGACATCTACCACCACCTACAATCACTATCAAAATTATAGCCTTATAGGAGCCTAGACATTCTACACTATCAGATAGAGCCATAATGGAGCCATAGACATTACCTATCAATCTACACCATAAGGGAGACTAGACTCTCACCCACACTCACTATCAGATTAGAGCCATAAGGAGACTAGACATCTACACCCCACTACCACTTTAGATTAGAGTATATAAAGGCGACTCCCACTCTCAGATTAGAGCATAAGGGACTAGACATCTACAACCCCTACCAGATTCAGATTACATAGACTAGTCTACCACTTCAGATAGAGCCATAGAGACTAGACATCTCCCCCCCACTACCACTATCAGATTAGAGCCATAAGGGAGACTAGACATCTACCACCCCACTACCACTATCAGATTAGAGCCATATATGAGACTAGACATCTACCACTATCATATGCAGATTAGAGCCATAAGGGAGCCTAGACATCTACCACCCTACAATCACTATCAGTAGTAGCAGCCATAAAGGAGGCTAGACATCATACCACTATCAGATTAGGAGCCATAATGTAGACTAAGACATCTATCATCCCACTACCCACTATCCAGATTGAGACCACGAGGGAGACTTAGACACTGTACCACCCCACTACAACTATCAGATTAGAAGCCATAAGGCGAGCTGTAGACATCTACCACCCTACAATCACTATCAAGATTAGGAGCCATAAGGAGTCAGAGACATCTACCACTATCAGATTAGGCCCATAATGGAGACTAGACATCTACCACTATTGGATTAGAGCCATAAAGGAGACTAGACATATACCACTATCAGATAGAGCCATAAAGGAGACTAGACAATCTACCACTATCAGATTAGAGCCATAAAGGAGACTACCACTCTCAGATTAGAGTCATAAGGGAGACTAGACATCTCCCACCCCACTACCACTATCAGATTAGAGCCATAAGGGAGACTAGACATCTACCACCCCACTACCACTATCAGATTAGAGCCATAAAGGAGACTATACATCTACCACCCCCACAATCACTATCAGATTAGAGCCATTAGGGACTCTATACATATACCACTATCAGATTAGAGCCATAAAGGAGACTAGACATCTACCACTATCAGATTAGAGCCATAAAGGAGACTACCACTCTCAGATTAGAGCCATAAAGGAGCCTAGTCATCTACCACTATCATATTAGAGCCATAAGGGAGACTAGACATCTACCACCCCACAATCACTATCAGATTAGAGCCATAAAGGAGGCTAGACATCTACCACTATCAGATTAGAGCCATAAAGGAGACTAGACATCTACCACCCCACAATCACTATCAGATTAGAGCCATTAGGGACTCTATACATATACCACTATCAGATTAGAGCCATAATGGAGGCTAGACATCTACCACTATCAGATTAGAGCCATAAAGGAGACTACCACTCTCAGATTAGAGCCATAAGGGAGACTAGACATCTCCCACCCCACTAGAGCTATCATATTAGAGCCATAAAGGAGACTAGACATCTCTCACCCCACTACCACCATCAGATTAGAGCCATAAGGGAGACTAGACATCTACCACCCCACTACCACTATCAGATTAGAGCCATAAAGGAGACTAGACATCTACCACCCCACTACCACTATCAGATTAGAGCCATAAAGGAGACTAGACATCTCTAACCCCACTACCACTATCAGATTAGAGCCATAAGGGAGACTAGACATCTACCACCCCACTACCACTATCAGATTAGAGCCATAAAGGAGACTAGACATCTCCCACCCCACTACCACTATCAGATTAGAGCCATAAAGGAGCCTAGTCATCTACCACTATCATATTAGAGCCATAAGGGAGACTAGACATCTACCACCCCACAATCACTATCAGATTAGAGCCATAAAGGAGGCTAGACATCTACCACTATCAAATTAGAGCCATAAAGGAGACTAGACATCTCTCACGCACTACCACTATCAGATTAGAGCCATACGGGAGACTAGACATCTACCACCCCACTACCACTATCAGATTAGAGCCATAAAGGAGACTAGACATCTACCACCCCACAATCACTATCAGATTAGAGCCATTAGGGACTCTAGACATATACCACTATCAGATTAGAGCCATAATGGAGGCTAGACATCTACCACTATCAGATTAGAGCCATAAAGGAGACTAGACATCTACCACTATCAGATTAGAGCCATAAAGGAGACTACCACTCTCAGATTAGAGCCATAAGGGAGACTAGACATCTCCCACCCCACTAGAGCTATCATATTAGAGCCATAAAGGAGACTAGACATCTCTCACCCCACTACCACTATCAGATTAGAGCCGTAAGGGAGACTAGACATCTACCACCCCACTACCACTATGAGATTAGAGCCATAAAGGAGACAATACATCTACCACCCCACAATCACTATCAGATTAGAGCCAAAAGGGACTCTAGACATATACCACTAGAGATCTACCACTATCAGATTAGAGCCATATATGAGACTAGACATCTACCACTATCAGATTAGAGCCACAAAGGAGAATACCACTATCAGATTAGAGCCACAAGGGAGCCTAGACATCTACCACCCTACAATCACTACCAGATTAGAGCCATAAAGGAGCCTAGACATCTACCACTATCAGATTAGAGCCATACGGTAGCCTAGACATCTCCCACCCCACTACCACAATCAGATTAGAGCCATAAATGAGACTAGACATCTACCACTATCAGATTAGAGCCATAAGGTAGCCTAGACATCTCCCACCCTTCTACCACTATCAGATTAGAGCCACAAAGGAGCCTAGACATCTACCAAAATAAGGTTAGAGCCATAAAGGAGACTAGAAATCTACCACCATCAGATTAGAGCCATGAGGGAGACTTGACATCTACCACCCCACTACCACTATCAGATTAGAGCCATAAGGGAGACTAGACATCTACCACCCCACTACCACTATCAGATTAGAGCCATAAAGGAGACTAGACATCTATCACCCCAGTACCATTATCAGATTAGAGCCATAAGGGAGACTAGACATCTACCACCCCACTATCAGATTAGAGCCATAAAGGAGCCTCAAAATCGACCACTATCAGATTAGAGCCATAAGGGAGCCTAGACATCTCCCACCCCACTACCACAATCAGATTAGAGCCATAAAGGAGACTAGACATCTACCAAAATCAGATTAGAGCCATAAAGGAGACTACCACTATCAGATTAGAGCCATAATGTAGACTAGACATCTATCACCCCGCTACCACTATCAGATTAGAGCCATAAGGGAGCCTAGACATCTACCACCCCACTACCACTATCAGATTATAGCCATAAAGGAGCCTAGACATCTACCACTATCAGATTAGAGCCATAAGGTAGCCTAGGCATCTCCCACCCCACTACCACAATCAGATTAGAGCCATAAATGAGACTAGACATCTACCACACAACTACCACTATAAGATTAGAGCCATAAGGGAGACTAGACATCTACCAAAATCAGATTAGAGCCATAAAGGAGACTAGACATCTACCACCCCGCTACCACTATCAGATTACAGCCATAAGGGAGACTAGACATCTACCACCCCACTACCACTATAAGATTAGAGCCATAAGGGAGACTAGACATCTACCAAAATCAGATTAGAGCCATAAAGGAGACTACCACTCTCAGATTAGAGCCATAAGGGACTCTAGACATATACTAGACATCTACCACTATCAGATTAGAGCCATATATGAGACTAGACATCTACCACTATCAGATTAGAGCCATAAAGGAGACTAGACATCTACCACCCTACAATCACTATCCGATTAGAGTCATAAGGGAGCCTAGACATCTACCACCCTACAATCACTATCAAATTATAGCCATATAGGAGCCTAGACATCTACCACTATCAGATTAGAGCCATAAGGGAGCCTAGACATCTACCACCCTACAATCACTATCAGATTAGAGCCATAATGGAGACTAGACATCTATCACCCCACTACCACAATCAGATTAGAGCCATAAAGGAGACTAGACATCTCCCTCCCCACTACCACAATCAGATTAGAGCCATAAAGGAGACTAGACATCTCCCACCCCACTACCACTATCAGATTAGAGCCATATATGAGACTAGACATCTACCACTATTAGATTAGAGCCACAAAGGAGACTACCACTATCAGATTAGAGCCACAAGGGAGCCTAGACATCTACCACCCTACAATCACTCTAAGATTAGAGCCATAAAGGAGGCGAGACATCTACCACTATCAGATTAGAGCCATAATGGAGATTAGACATCTACCACTATCAGATTAGAGCCATAAGGGAGACTAGACATCTACAACCCCACTACCACTATCAGATTAGAGCCATAAAGGAGACTAGACATCTACAACCCCACTACCACTTTCAGATTAGAGCCATATAAAGGAGACTACCACTCTCAGATTAGAGTCATAAGGGAGACTAGACATCTACAACCCCACTACCACAATCAGATTAGAGCCATAAAGGAGACTAGACATCTACCACTATCAGATTAGAGCCATAAGGGAGACTAGACATCTACCACCCCACTACCACTATCAGATTAGAGCCATAAGGGAGACTAGACATCTACCACCCCACTACCACTATCAGATTAGAGCCATAAAGAAGACTAGACATCTACAACCCCACTACCATTATCAGATTAGAGCCATAAGGGAGCCTAGACATCTACCACCCTACAATCACTATCAGTATAGAGCCATAAAGGAGGCTAGACATCTACCACTATCAGATTAGAGCCATAATGTAGACTAGACATCTATCATCCCACTACCACTATCAGATTAGAGCCACGAGGGAGACTAGACATGTACCACCCCACTACAACTATCAGATTAGAGCCATAAGGGAGCGTAGACATCTACCACCCTACAATCACTATCAGATTAGAGCCATAAAGGAGTCGAGACATCTACCACTATCAGATTAGAGCCATAATGGAGACTAGACATCTACCACTATTGGATTAGAGCCATAAAGGAGACTAGACATATACCACTATCAGATTAGAGCCATAAAGGAGACTAGACATCTACCACTATCAGATTAGAGCCATAAAGGAGACTACCACTCTCAGATTAGAGTCATAAGGGAGACTAGACATCTCCCACCCCACTACCACTATCAGATTAGAGCCATAAGGGAGACTAGACATCTACCACCCCACTACCACTATCAGATTAGAGCCATAAAGGAGACTATACATCTACCACCCCACAATCACTATCAGATTAGAGCCATTAGGGACTCTATACATATACCACTATCAGATTAGAGCCATAAAGGAGACTAGACATCTACCACTATCAGATTAGAGCCATAAAGGAGACTACCACTCTCAGATTAGAGCCATAAAGGAGCCTAGTCATCTACCACTATCATATTAGAGCCATAAGGGAGACTAGACATCTACCACCCCACAATCACTATCAGATTAGAGCCATAAAGGAGGCTAGACATCTACCACTATCAGATTAGAGCCATAAAGGAGACTAGACATCTACCACCCCACAATCACTATCAGATTAGAGCCATTAGGGACTCTATACATATACCACTATCAGATTAGAGCCATAATGGAGGCTAGACATCTACCACTATCAGATTAGAGCCATAAAGGAGACTACCACTCTCAGATTAGAGCCATAAGGGAGACTAGACATCTCCCACCCCACTAGAGCTATCATATTAGAGCCATAAAGGAGACTAGACATCTCTCACCCCACTACCACCATCAGATTAGAGCCATAAGGGAGACTAGACATCTACCACCCCACTACCACTATCAGATTAGAGCCATAAAGGAGACTAGACATCTACCACCCCACTACCACTATCAGATTAGAGCCATAAAGGAGACTAGACATCTCTAACCCCACTACCACTATCAGATTAGAGCCATAAGGGAGACTAGACATCTACCACCCCACTACCACTATCAGATTAGAGCCATAAAGGAGACTAGACATCTCCCACCCCACTACCACTATCAGATTAGAGCCATAAAGGAGCCTAGTCATCTACCACTATCATATTAGAGCCATAAGGGAGACTAGACATCTACCACCCCACAATCACTATCAGATTAGAGCCATAAAGGAGGCTAGACATCTACCACTATCAAATTAGAGCCATAAAGGAGACTAGACATCTCTCACGCACTACCACTATCAGATTAGAGCCATACGGGAGACTAGACATCTACCACCCCACTACCACTATCAGATTAGAGCCATAAAGGAGACTAGACATCTACCACCCCACAATCACTATCAGATTAGAGCCATTAGGGACTCTAGACATATACCACTATCAGATTAGAGCCATAATGGAGGCTAGACATCTACCACTATCAGATTAGAGCCATAAAGGAGACTAGACATCTACCACTATCAGATTAGAGCCATAAAGGAGACTACCACTCTCAGATTAGAGCCATAAGGGAGACTAGACATCTCCCACCCCACTAGAGCTATCATATTAGAGCCATAAAGGAGACTAGACATCTCTCACCCCACTACCACTATCAGATTAGAGCCGTAAGGGAGACTAGACATCTACCACCCCACTACCACTATGAGATTAGAGCCATAAAGGAGACAATACATCTACCACCCCACAATCACTATCAGATTAGAGCCAAAAGGGACTCTAGACATATACCACTAGAGATCTACCACTATCAGATTAGAGCCATATATGAGACTAGACATCTACCACTATCAGATTAGAGCCACAAAGGAGAATACCACTATCAGATTAGAGCCACAAGGGAGCCTAGACATCTACCACCCTACAATCACTACCAGATTAGAGCCATAAAGGAGCCTAGACATCTACCACTATCAGATTAGAGCCATAAGGTAGCCTAGACATCTCCCACCCCACTACCACAATCAGATTAGAGCCATAAATGAGACTAGACATCTACCACTATCAGATTAGAGCCATAAGGTAGCCTAGACATCTCCCACCCTTCTACCACTATCAGATTAGAGCCACAAAGGAGCCTAGACATCTACCAAAATAAGGTTAGAGCCATAAAGGAGACTAGAAATCTACCACCATCAGATTAGAGCCATGAGGGAGACTTGACATCTACCACCCCACTACCACTATCAGATTAGAGCCATAAGGGAGACTAGACATCTACCACCCCACTACCACTATCAGATTAGAGCCATAAAGGAGACTAGACATCTATCACCCCAGTACCACTATCAGATTAGAGCCATAAGGGAGACTAGACATCTACCACCCCACTATCAGATTAGAGCCATAAAGGAGCCTCAAAATCGACCACTATCAGATTAGAGCCATAAGGGAGCCTAGACATCTCCCACCCCACTACCACAATCAGATTAGAGCCATAAAGGAGACTAGACATCTACCAAAATCAGATTAGAGCCATAAAGGAGACTACCACTATCAGATTAGAGCCATAATGTAGACTAGACATCTATCACCCCGCTACCACTATCAGATTAGAGCCATAAGGGAGCCTAGACATCTACCACCCCACTACCACTATCAGATTATAGCCATAAAGGAGCCTAGACATCTACCACTATCAGATTAGAGCCATAAGGTAGCCTAGGCATCTCCCACCCCACTACCACAATCAGATTAGAGCCATAAATGAGACTAGACATCTACCACACAACTACCACTATAAGATTAGAGCCATAAGGGAGACTAGACATCTACCAAAATCAGATTAGAGCCATAAAGGAGACTAGACATCTACCACCCCGCTACCACTATCAGATTACAGCCATAAGGGAGACTAGACATCTACCACCCCACTACCACTATAAGATTAGAGCCATAAGGGAGACTAGACATCTACCAAAATCAGATTAGAGCCATAAAGGAGACTACCACTCTCAGATTAGAGTCATAAGGGAGACTAGACATCTACCACCCCACTCCCACTACCAGATTAGAGCCATAAAGGAGCCTAGACATCTACCACTATCAGATTAGAGCCATAAGGTAGCCTAGACATCTCCCACCCCACTACCACAATCAGATTAGAGCCATAAATGAGACTAGACATCTCCCACCCCTCTACCACTATCAGATTAGAGCCACAAGGGAGACTAGACATCTACCACACAACTATCAGATTAGAGCCATAAAGGAGCCTAGACATCTACCACAATCAGATTAGAGCCATAAAGGAGACTAGACATCTACCATCCCACAATCACTATCAGATTAGAGCCATAAGGGACTCTAGACATATACCCCACAGATTAGAGCCATAATGGAGACTAGACATCTACCACTCAGATTAGAGCCATAATGGAGACTAGACATTTATCACCCCATTACCACTATCAGATTAGAGCCATAATGGAGACTAGACATCTCCCACCCCACTACCACTATCAGATTAGAGCCATAAGGGAGACTAGACATCTACCACTATCAGATTAGAGCCATAAGGGAGACTAGACATCTCCCACCCCACTACCACAATCAGATGAGAGCCATAAAGGAGACTAGACATCTCCCACCCCACTACCACTATCAGATTAGAGCCATAAGGGAGACTAGACATCTACCACCCCACAATCACTATCAGATTAGAGCCATAAGGGACTCTAGACATATACCACTAGACATCTACCACTATCAGATTAGAGCCATAAAGGAGACTAGACATCTACCACCCTACAATCACTACCAGATTAGAGCCATAAAGGAGCCTAGACATCTACCACTATCAGATTAGAGCCATAAGGTAGCCTAGACATCTCCCACCCCACTACCACAATCAGATTAGAGCCATAAATGAGACTAGACATCTCCCACCCCTCTACCACTATCAGATTAGAGCCACAAGGGAGACTAGACATCTACCACACAACTATCAGATTAGAGCCATAAAGGAGCCTAGACATCTACCAAAATCAGATTAGAGCCATAAAGGAGACTACCACTCTCAGATTAGAGTCATAAGGGAGACTAGACATCTCCCACCCCACTACCACAATCAGATTAGAGCCATAAAGGAGACTAGACATCTACCATCCCACAATCACTATCAGATTAGAGCCATAAGGGACTCTAGACATATACTAGACATCTACCACTATCAGATTAGAGCCATATATGAGACTAGACATCTACCACTATCAGATTAGAGCCATAAAGGAGACTAGACATCTACCACCCTACAATCACTATCCGATTAGAGTCATAAGGGAGCCTAGACATCTACCACCCTACAATCACTATCAAATTATAGCCATATAGGAGCCTAGACATCTACCACTATCAGATTAGAGCCATAAGGGAGCCTAGACATCTACCACCCTACAATCACTATCAGATTAGAGCCATAATGGAGACTAGACATCTATCACCCCACTACCACAATCAGATTAGAGCCATAAAGGAGACTAGACATCTCCCACCCCACTACCACAATCAGATTAGAGCCATAAAGGAGACTAGACATCTCCCACCCCACTACCACTATCAGATTAGAGCCATATATGAGACTAGACATCTACCACTATTAGATTAGAGCCACAAAGGAGACTACCACTATCAGATTAGAGCCACAAGGGAGCCTAGACATCTACCACCCTACAATCACTCTAAGATTAGAGCCATAAAGGAGGCGAGACATCTACCACTATCAGATTAGAGCCATAAAGGAGACTACCACTCTCAGATTAGAGCCATAAGGGAGACTAGACATCTCCCACCCCACTAGAGCTATCATATTAGAGCCATAAAGGAGACTAGACATCTCTCACCCCACTACCACTATCAGATTAGAGCCGCAAGGGAGACTAGACATCTACCACCCCACTACCACTATGAGATTAGAGCCATAAAGGAGACAATACATCTACCACCCCACAATCACTATCAGATTAGAGCCAAAAGGGACTCTAGACATATACCACTAGAGATCTACCACTATCAGATTAGAGCCATATATGAGACTAGACATCTACCACTATCAGATTAGAGCCACAAAGGAGAATACCACTATCAGATTAGAGCCACAAGGGAGCCTAGACATCTACCACCCTACAATCACTACCAGATTAGAGCCATAAAGGAGCCTAGACATCTACCACTATCAGATTAGAGCCATAAGGTAGCCTAGACATCTCCCACCCCACTACCACAATCAGATTAGAGCCATAAATGAGACTAGACATCTACCACTATCAGATTAGAGCCATAAGGTAGCCTAGACATCTCCCACCCTTCTACCACTATCAGATTAGAGCCACAAAGGAGCCTAGACATCTACCAAAATAAGGTTAGAGCCATAAAGGAGACTAGAAATCTACCACCATCAGATTAGAGCCATGAGGGAGACTTGACATCTACCACCCCACTACCACTATCAGATTAGAGCCATAAGGGAGACTAGACATCTACCACCCCACTACCACTATCAGATTAGAGCCATAAAGGAGACTAGACATCTATCACCCCAGTACCACTATCAGATTAGAGCCATAAGGGAGACTAGACATCTACCACCCCACTATCAGATTAGAGCCATAAAGGAGCCTCAAAATCGACCACTATCAGATTAGAGCCATAAGGGAGCCTAGACATCTCCCACCCCACTACCACAATCAGATTAGAGCCATAAAGGAGACTAGACATCTACCAAAATCAGATTAGAGCCATAAAGGAGACTACCACTATCAGATTAGAGCCATAATGTAGACTAGACATCTATCACCCCGCTACCACTATCAGATTAGAGCCATAAGGGAGCCTAGACATCTACCACCCCACTACCACTATCAGATTATAGCCATAAAGGAGCCTAGACATCTACCACTATCAGATTAGAGCCATAAGGTAGCCTAGGCATCTCCCACCCCACTACCACAATCAGATTAGAGCCATAAATGAGACTAGACATCTACCACACAACTACCACTATAAGATTAGAGCCATAAGGGAGACTAGACATCTACCAAAATCAGATTAGAGCCATAAAGGAGACTAGACATCTACCACCCCGCTACCACTATCAGATTACAGCCATAAGGGAGACTAGACATCTACCACCCCACTACCACTATAAGATTAGAGCCATAAGGGAGACTAGACATCTACCAAAATCAGATTAGAGCCATAAAGGAGACTACCACTCTCAGATTAGAGTCATAAGGGAGACTAGACATCTACCACCCCACTCCCACTACCAGATTAGAGCCATAAAGGAGCCTAGATATCTACCACTATCAGATTAGAGCCATAAGGTAGCCTAGACATCTCCCACCCCACTACCACAATCAGATTAGAGCCATAAATGAGACTAGACATCTCCCACCCCTCTACCACTATCAGATTAGAGCCACAAGGGAGACTAGACATCTACCACACAACTATCAGATTAGAGCCATAAAGGAGCCTAGACATCTACCACAATCAGATTAGAGCCATAAAGGAGACTAGACATCTACCATCCCACAATCACTATCAGATTAGAGCCATAAGGGACTCTAGACATATACCCCACAGATTAGAGCCATAATGGAGACTAGACATCTACCACTCAGATTAGAGCCATAATGGAGACTAGACATCTATCACCCCATTACCACTATCAGATTAGAGCCATAATGGAGACTAGACATCTCCCACCCCACTACCACTATCAGATTAGAGCCATAAGGGAGACTAGACATCTACCACTATCAGATTAGAGCCATAAGGGAGACTAGACATCTCCCACCCCACTACCACAATCAGATGAGAGCCATAAAGGAGACTAGACATCTCCCACCCCACTACCACTATCAGATTAGAGCCATAAGGGAGACTAGACATCTACCACCCCACAATCACTATCAGATTAGAGCCATAAGGGACTCTAGACATATACCACTAGACATCTACCACTATCAGATTAGAGCCATAAAGGAGACTAGACATCTACCACCCTACAATCACTACCAGATTAGAGCCATAAAGGAGCCTAGACATCTACCACTATCAGATTAGAGCCATAAGGTAGCCTAGACATCTCCCACCCCACTACCACAATCAGATTAGAGCCATAAATGAGACTAGACATCTCCCACCCCTCTACCACTATCAGATTAGAGCCACAAGGGAGACTAGACATCTACCACACAACTATCAGATTAGAGCCATAAAGGAGCCTAGACATCTACCAAAATCAGATTAGAGCCATAAAGGAGACTACCACTCTCAGATTAGAGTCATAAGGGAGACTAGACATCTCCCACCCCACTACCACAATCAGATTAGAGCCATAAAGGAGACTAGACATCTACCATCCCACAATCACTATCAGATTAGAGCCATAAGGGACTCTAGACATATACTAGACATCTACCACTATCAGATTAGAGCCATATATGAGACTAGACATCTACCACTATCAGATTAGAGCCATAAAGGAGACTAGACATCTACCACCCTACAATCACTATCCGATTAGAGTCATAAGGGAGCCTAGACATCTACCACCCTACAATCACTATCAAATTATAGCCATATAGGAGCCTAGACATCTACCACTATCAGATTAGAGCCATAAGGGAGCCTAGACATCTACCACCCTACAATCACTATCAGATTAGAGCCATAATGGAGACTAGACATCTATCACCCCACTACCACAATCAGATTAGAGCCATAAAGGAGACTAGACATCTCCCACCCCACTACCACAATCAGATTAGAGCCATAAAGGAGACTAGACATCTCCCACCCCACTACCACTATCAGATTAGAGCCATATATGAGACTAGACATCTACCACTATTAGATTAGAGCCACAAAGGAGACTACCACTATCAGATTAGAGCCACAAGGGAGCCTAGACATCTACCACCCTACAATCACTCTAAGATTAGAGCCATAAAGGAGGCGAGACATCTACCACTATCAGATTAGAGCCATAATGGAGATTAGACATCTACCACTATCAGATTAGAGCCATAATGGAGACTAGACATCTATCACCCCACTACCACTATCAGATTAGAGCCATAAGGGAGACTAGACATCTACAACCCCACTACCACTATCAGATTAGAGCCATAAAGGAGACTAGACATCTACAACCCCACTACCACTTTCAGATTAGAGCCATATAAAGGAGACTACCACTCTCAGATTAGAGTCATAAGGGAGACTAGACATCTACAACCCCACTACCACAATCAGATTAGAGCCATAAAGGAGACTAGACATCTACCACTATCAGATTAGAGCCATAAGGGAGACTAGACATCTACCACCCCACTACCACTATCAGATTAGAGCCATAAGGGAGACTAGACATCTACCACCCCACTACCACTATCAGATTAGAGCCATAAAGGAGACTAGACATCTACAACCCCACTACCATTATCAGATTAGAGCCATAAGGGAGCCTAGACATCTACCACCCTACAATCACTATCAGTATAGAGCCATAAAGGAGGCTAGACATCTACCACTATCAGATTAGAGCCATAATGTAGACTAGACATCTATCATCCCACTACCACTATCAGATTAGAGCCACGAGGGAGACTAGACATGTACCACCCCACTACAACTATCAGATTAGAGCCATAAGGGAGCGTAGACATCTACCACCCTACAATCACTATCAGATTAGAGCCATAAAGGAGTCGAGACATCTACCACTATCAGATTAGAGCCATAATGGAGACTAGACATCTACCACTATTGGATTAGAGCCATAAAGGAGACTAGACATATACCACTATCAGATTAGAGCCATAAAGGAGACTAGACATCTACCACTATCAGATTAGAGCCATAAAGGAGACTACCACTCTCAGATTAGAGTCATAAGGGAGACTAGACATCTCCCACCTCACTACCACTATCAGATTAGAGCCATAAGGGAGACTAGACATCTACCACCCCACTACCACTATCAGATTAGAGCCATAAAGGAGACTAGACATCTACCACCCCACAATCACTATCAGATTAGAGCCATTAGGGACTCTATACATATACCACTATCAGATTAGAGCCATAAAGGAGACTAGACATCTACCACTATCAGATTAGAGCCATAAAGGAGACTACCACTCTCAGATTAGAGCCATAAAGGAGCCTAGTCATCTACCACTATCATATTAGAGCCATAAGGGAGACTAGACATCTACCACCCCACAATCACTATCAGATTAGAGCCATAAAGGAGGCTAGACATCTACCACTATCAGATTAGAGCCATAAAGGAGACTAGACATCTACCACCCCACAATCACTATCAGATTAGAGCCATTAGGGACTCTATACATATACCACTATCAGATTAGAGCCATAATGGAGGCTAGACATCTACCACTATCAGATTAGAGCCATAAAGGAGACTACCACTCTCAGATTAGAGCCATAAGGGAGACTAGACATCTCCCACCCCACTAGAGCTATCATATTAGAGCCATAAAGGAGACTAGACATCTCTCACCCCACTACCACCATCAGATTAGAGCCATAAGGGAGACTAGACATCTACCACCCCACTACCACTATCAGATTAGAGCCATAAAGGAGACTAGACATCTACCACCCCACTACCACTATCAGATTAGAGCCATAAAGGAGACTAGACATCTCTAACCCCACTACCACTATCAGATTAGAGCCATAAGGGAGACTAGACATCTACCACCCCACTACCACTATCAGATTAGAGCCATAAAGGAGACTAGACATCTCCCACCCCACTACCACTATCAGATTAGAGCCATAAAGGAGCCTAGTCATCTACCACTATCATATTAGAGCCATAAGGGAGACTAGACATCTACCACCCCACAATCACTATCAGATTAGAGCCATAAAGGAGGCTAGACATCTACCACTATCAAATTAGAGCCATAAAGGAGACTAGACATCTCTCACGCACTACCACTATCAGATTAGAGCCATACGGGAGACTAGACATCTACCACCCCACTACCACTATCAGATTAGAGCCATAAAGGAGACTAGACATCTACCACCCCACAATCACTATCAGATTAGAGCCATTAGGGACTCTAGACATATACCACTATCAGATTAGAGCCATAATGGAGGCTAGACATCTACCACTATCAGATTAGAGCCATAAAGGAGACTAGACATCTACCACTATCAGATTAGAGCCATAAAGGAGACTACCACTCTCAGATTAGAGCCATAAGGGAGACTAGACATCTCCCACCCCACTAGAGCTATCATATTAGAGCCATAAAGGAGACTAGACATCTCTCACCCCACTACCACTATCAGATTAGAGCCGTAAGGGAGACTAGACATCTACCACCCCACTACCACTATGAGATTAGAGCCATAAAGGAGACAATACATCTACCACCCCACAATCACTATCAGATTAGAGCCAAAAGGGACTCTAGACATATACCACTAGAGATCTACCACTATCAGATTAGAGCCATATATGAGACTAGACATCTACCACTATCAGATTAGAGCCACAAAGGAGAATACCACTATCAGATTAGAGCCACAAGGGAGCCTAGACATCTACCACCCTACAATCACTACCAGATTAGAGCCATAAAGGAGCCTAGACATCTACCACTATCAGATTAGAGCCATAAGGTAGCCTAGACATCTCCCACCCCACTACCACCATCAGATTAGAGCCATGAGGGAGACTTGACATCTACCACCCCACTACCACTATCAGATTAGAGCCATAAGGGAGACTAGACATCTACCACCCCACTACCACTATCAGATTAGAGCCATAAAGGAGACTAGACATCTATCACCCCAGTACCACTATCAGATTAGAGCCATAAGGGAGACTAGACATCTACCACCCCACTATCAGATTAGAGCCATAAAGGAGCCTCAAAATCGACCACTATCAGATTAGAGCCATAAGGGAGCCTAGACATCTCCCACCCCACTACCACAATCAGATTAGAGCCATAAAGGAGACTAGACATCTACCAAAATCAGATTAGAGCCATAAAGGAGACTACCACTATCAGATTAGAGCCATAATGTAGACTAGACATCTATCACCCCGCTACCACTATCAGATTAGAGCCATAAGGGAGCCTAGACATCTACCACCCCACTACCACTATCAGATTATAGCCATAAAGGAGCCTAGACATCTACCACTATCAGATTAGAGCCATAAGGTAGCCTAGGCATCTCCCACCCCACTACCACAATCAGATTAGAGCCATAAATGAGACTAGACATCTACCACACAACTACCACTATAAGATTAGAGCCATAAGGGAGACTAGACATCTACCAAAATCAGATTAGAGCCATAAAGGAGACTAGACATCTACCACCCCGCTACCACTATCAGATTACAGCCATAAGGGAGACTAGACATCTACCACCCCACTACCACTATAAGATTAGAGCCATAAGGGAGACTAGACATCTACCAAAATCAGATTAGAGCCATAAAGGAGACTACCACTCTCAGATTAGAGTCATAAGGGAGACTAGACATCTACCACCCCACTCCCACTACCAGATTAGAGCAATAAAGGAGCCTAGACATCTACCACTATCAGATTAGAGCCATAAGGTAGCCTAGACATCTCCCACCCCACTACCACAATCAGATTAGAGCCATAAATGAGACTAGACATCTCCCACCCCTCTACCACTATCAGATTAGAGCCACAAGGGAGACTAGACATCTACCACACAACTATCAGATTAGAGCCATAAAGGAGCCTAGACATCTACCACAATCAGATTAGAGCCATAAAGGAGACTAGACATCTACCATCCCACAATCACTATCAGATTAGAGCCATAAGGGACTCTAGACATATACCCCACAGATTAGAGCCATAATGGAGACTAGACATCTACCACTCAGATTAGAGCCATAATGGAGACTAGACATCTATCACCCCATTACCACTATCAGATTAGAGCCATAATGGAGACTAGACATCTCCCACCCCACTACCACTATCAGATTAGAGCCATAAGGGAGACTAGACATCTACCACTATCAGATTAGAGCCATAAGGGAGACTAGACATCTCCCACCCCACTACCACAATCAGATGAGAGCCATAAAGGAGACTAGACATCTCCCACCCCACTACCACTATCAGATTAGAGCCATAAGGAAGACTAGACATCTACCACCCCACAATCACTATCAGATTAGAGCCATAAGGGACTCTAGACATATACCACTAGACATCTACCACTATCAGATTAGAGCCATAAAGGAGACTAGACATCTACCACCCTACAATCACTACCAGATTAGAGCCATAAAGGAGCCTAGACATCTACCACTATCAGATTAGAGCCATAAGGTAGTCTAGACATCTCCCACCCCACTACCACAATCAGATTAGAGCCATAAATGAGACTAGACATCTCCCACCCCTCTACCACTATCAGATTAGAGCCACAAGGGAGACTAGACATCTACCACACAACTATCAGATTAGAGCCATAAAGGAGCCTAGACATCTACCAAAATCAGATTAGAGCCATAAAGGAGACTACCACTCTCAGATTAGAGTCATAAGGGAGACTAGACATCTCCCACCCCACTACCACAATCAGATTAGAGCCATAAAGGAGACTAGACATCTACCATCCCACAATCACTATCAGATTAGAGCCATAAGGGACTCTAGACATATACTAGACATCTACCACTATCAGATTAGAGCCATATATGAGACTAGACATCTACCACTATCAGATTAGAGCCATAAAGGAGACTAGACATCTACCACCCTACAATCACTATCCGATTAGAGTCATAAGGGAGCCTAGACATCTACCACCCTACAATCACTATCAAATTATAGCCATATAGGAGCCTAGACATCTACCACTATCAGATTAGAGCCATAAGGGAGCCTAGACATCTACCACCCTACAATCACTATCAGATTAGAGCCATAATGGAGACTAGACATCTATCACCCCACTACCACAATCAGATTAGAGCCATAAAGGAGACTAGACATCTCCCACCCCACTACCACAATCAGATTAGAGCCATAAAGGAGACTAGACATCTCCCACCCCACTACCACTATCAGATTAGAGCCATATATGAGACTAGACATCTACCACTATTAGATTAGAGCCACAAAGGAGACTACCACTATCAGATTAGAGCCACAAGGGAGCCTAGACATCTACCACCCTACAATCACTCTAAGATTAGAGCCATAAAGGAGGCGAGACATCTACCACTATCAGATTAGAGCCATAATGGAGATTAGACATCTACCACTATCAGATTAGAGCCATAATGGAGACTAGACATCTATCACCCCACTACCACTATCAGATTAGAGCCATAAGGGAGACTAGACATCTACAACCCCACTACCACTATCAGATTAGAGCCATAAAGGAGACTAGACATCTACAACCCCACTACCACTTTCAGATTAGAGCCATATAAAGGAGACTACCACTCTCAGATTAGAGTCATAAGGGAGACTAGACATCTACAACCCCACTACCACAATCAAATTAGAGCCATAAAGGAGACTAGACATCTACCACTATCAGATTAGAGCCATAAGGGAGACTAGACATCTACCACCCCACTACCACTATCAGATTAGAGCCATAAGGGAGACTAGACATCTACCACCCTACAATCACTATCAGTATAGAGCCATAAAGGAGGCTAGACATCTACCACTATCAGATTAGAGCCATAATGTAGACTAGACATCTATCATCCCACTACCACTATCAGATTAGAGCCACGAGGGAGACTAGACATGTACCACCCCACTACAACTATCAGATTAGAGCCATAAGGGAGCGTAGACATCTACCACCCTACAATCACTATCAGATTAGAGCCATAAAGGAGTCGAGACATCTACCACTATCAGATTAGAGCCATAATGGAGACTAGACATCTACCACTATTGGATTAGAGCCATAAAGGAGACTAGACATATACCACTATCAGATTAGAGCCATAAAGGAGACTAGACATCTACCACTATCAGATTAGAGCCATAAAGGAGACTACCACTCTCAGATTAGAGTCATAAGGGAGACTAGACATCTCCCACCTCACTACCACTATCAGATTAGAGCCATAAGGGAGACTAGACATCTACCACCCCACTACCACTATCAGATTAGAGCCATAAAGGAGACTAGACATCTACCACCCCACAATCACTATCAGATTAGAGCCATTAGGGACTCTATACATATACCACTATCAGATTAGAGCCATAAAGGAGACTAGACATCTACCACTATCAGATTAGAGCCATAAAGGAGACTACCACTCTCAGATTAGAGCCATAAAGGAGCCTAGTCATCTACCACTATCATATTAGAGCCATAAGGGAGACTAGACATCTACCACCCCACAATCACTATCAGATTAGAGCCATAAAGGAGGCTAGACATCTACCACTATCAGATTAGAGCCATAAAGGAGACTAGACATCTACCACCCCACAATCACTATCAGATTAGAGCCATTAGGGACTCTATACATATACCACTATCAGATTAGAGCCATAATGGAGGCTAGACATCTACCACTATCAGATTAGAGCCATAAAGGAGACTACCACTCTCAGATTAGAGCCATAAGGGAGACTAGACATCTCCCACCCCACTAGAGCTATCATATTAGAGCCATAAAGGAGACTAGACATCTCTCACCCCACTACCACCATCAGATTAGAGCCATAAGGGAGACTAGACATCTACCACCCCACTACCACTATCAGATTAGAGCCATAAAGGAGACTAGCCATCTACCACCCCACTACCACTATCAGATTAGAGCCATAAAGGAGACTAGACATCTCTAACCCCACTACCACTATCAGATTAGAGCCATAAGGGAGACTAGACATCTACCACCCCACTACCACTATCAGATTAGAGCCATAAAGGAGACTAGACATCTCCCACCCCACTACCACTATCAGATTAGAGCCATAAAGGAGCCTAGTCATCTACCACTATCATATTAGAGCCATAAGGGAGACTAGACATCTACCACCCCACAATCACTATCAGATTAGAGCCATAAAGGAGGCTAGACATCTACCACTATCAAATTAGAGCCATAAAGGAGACTAGACATCTCTCACGCACTACCACTATCAGATTAGAGCCATACGGGAGACTAGACATCTACCACCCCACTACCACTATCAGATTAGAGCCATAAAGGAGACTAGACATCTACCACCCCACAATCACTATCAGATTAGAGCCATTAGGGACTCTAGACATATACCACTATCAGATTAGAGCCATAATGGAGGCTAGACATCTACCACTATCAGATTAGAGCCATAAAGGAGACTAGACATCTACCACTATCAGATTAGAGCCATAAAGGAGACTACCACTCTCAGATTAGAGCCATAAGGGAGACTAGACATCTCCCACCCCACTAGAGCTATCATATTAGAGCCATAAAGGAGACTAGACATCTCTCACCCCACTACCACTATCAGATTAGAGCCGTAAGGGAGACTAGACATCTACCACCCCACTACCACTATGAGATTAGAGCCATAAAGGAGACAATACATCTACCACCCCACAATCACTATCAGATTAGAGCCAAAAGGGACTCTAGATATATACCACTAGAGATCTACCACTATCAGATTAGAGCCATATATGAGACTAGACATCTACCACTATCAGATTAGAGCCACAAAGGAGAATACCACTATCAGATTAGAGCCACAAGGGAGCCTAGACATCTACCACCCTACAATCACTACCAGATTAGAGCCATAAAGGAGCCTAGACATCTACCACTATCAGATTAGAGCCATAAGGTAGCCTAGACATCTCCCACCCCACTACCACAATCAGATTAGAGCCATAAATGAGACTAGACATCTACCACTATCAGATTAGAGCCATAAGGTAGCCTAGACATCTCCCACCCTTCTACCACTATCAGATTAGAGCCACAAAGGAGCCTAGACATCTACCAAAATAAGGTTAGAGCCATAAAGGAGACTAGAAATCTACCACCATCAGATTAGAGCCATGAGGGAGACTTGACATCTACCACCCCACTACCACTATCAGATTAGAGCCATAAGGGAGACTAGACATCTACCACCCCACTACCACTATCAGATTAGAGCCATAAAGGAGACTAGACATCTATCACCCCAGTACCACTATCAGATTAGAGCCATAAGGGAGACTAGACATCTACCACCCCACTATCAGATTAGAGCCATAAAGGAGCCTCAAAATCGACCACTATCAGATTAGAGCCATAAGGGAGCCTAGACATCTCCCACCCCACTACCACAATCAGATTAGAGCCATAAAGGAGACTAGACATCTACCAAAATCAGATTAGAGCCATAAAGGAGACTACCACTATCAGATTAGAGCCATAATGTAGACTAGACATCTATCACCCCGCTACCACTATCAGATTAGAGCCATAAAGGAGACTACCACTCTCAGATTAGAGCCATAAGGGAGACTAGACATCTCCCACCCCACTAGAGCTATCATATTAGAGCCATAAAGGAGACTAGACATCTCTCACCCCACTACCACCATCAGATTAGAGCCATAAGGGAGACTAGACATCTACCACCCCACTACCACTATCAGATTAGAGCCATAAAGGAGACTAGCCATCTACCACCCCACTACCACTATCAGATTAGAGCCATAAAGGAGACTAGACATCTCTAACCCCACTACCACTATCAGATTAGAGCCATAAGGGAGACTAGACATCTACCACCCCACTACCACTATCAGATTAGAGCCATAAAGGAGACTAGACATCTCCCACCCCACTACCACTATCAGATTAGAGCCATAAAGGAGCCTAGTCATCTACCACTATCATATTAGAGCCATAAGGGAGACTAGACATCTACCACCCCACAATCACTATCAGATTAGAGCCATAAAGGAGGCTAGACATCTACCACTATCAAATTAGAGCCATAAAGGAGACTAGACATCTCTCACGCACTACCACTATCAGATTAGAGCCATACGGGAGACTAGACATCTACCACCCCCACTACCACTATCAGATTAGAGCCATAAAGGAGACTAGACATCTACCACCCCACAATCACTATCAGATTAGAGCCATTAGGGACTCTAGACATATACCACTATCAGATTAGAGCCATAATGGAGGCTAGACATCTACCACTATCAGATTAGAGCCATAAAGGAGACTAGACATCTACCACTATCAGATTAGAGCCATAAAGGAGACTACCACTCTCAGATTAGAGCCATAAGGGAGACTAGACATCTCCCACCCCACTAGAGCTATCATATTAGAGCCATAAAGGAGACTAGACATCTCTCACCCCACTACCACTATCAGATTAGAGCCGTAAGGGAGACTAGACATCTACCACCCCCACTACCACTATGAGATTAGAGCCATAAAGGAGACAATACATCTACCACCCCACAATCACTATCAGATTAGAGCCAAAAGGGACTCTAGATATATACCACTAGAGATCTACCACTATCAGATTAGAGCCATATATGAGACTAGACATCTACCACTATCAGATTAGAGCCACAAAGGAGAATACCACTATCAGATTAGAGCCACAAGGGAGCCTAGACATCTACCACCCTACAATCACTACCAGATTAGAGCCATAAAGGAGCCTAGACATCTACCACTATCAGATTAGAGCCATAAGGTAGCCTAGACATCTCCCACCCCACTACCACAATCAGATTAGAGCCATAAATGAGACTAGACATCTACCACTATCAGATTAGAGCCATAAGGTAGCCTAGACATCTCCCACCCTTCTACCACTATCAGATTAGAGCCACAAAGGAGCCTAGACATCTACCAAAATAAGGTTAGAGCCATAAAGGAGACTAGAAATCTACCACCATCAGATTAGAGCCATGAGGGAGACTTGACATCTACCACCCCACTACCACTATCAGATTAGAGCCATAAGGGAGACTAGACATCTACCACCCCACTACCACTATCAGATTAGAGCCATAAAGGAGACTAGACATCTATCACCCCAGTACCACTATCAGATTAGAGCCATAAGGGAGACTAGACATCTACCACCCCACTATCAGATTAGAGCCATAAAGGAGCCTCAAAATCGACCACTATCAGATTAGAGCCATAAGGGAGCCTAGACATCTCCCACCCCACTACCACAATCAGATTAGAGCCATAAAGGAGACTAGACATCTACCAAAATCAGATTAGAGCCATAAAGGAGACTACCACTATCAGATTAGAGCCATAATGTAGACTAGACATCTATCACCCCGCTACCACTATCAGATTAGAGCCATAAAGGAGACTACCACTCTCAGATTAGAGCCATAAGGGAGACTAGACATCTCCCACCCCACTAGAGCTATCATATTAGAGCCATAAAGGAGACTAGACATCTCTCACCCCACTACCACCATCAGATTAGAGCCATAAGGGAGACTAGACATCTACCACCCCACTACCACTATCAGATTAGAGCCATAAAGGAGACTAGCCATCTACCACCCCACTACCACTATCAGATTAGAGCCATAAAGGAGACTAGACATCTCTAACCCCACTACCACTATCAGATTAGAGCCATAAGGGAGACTAGACATCTACCACCCCACTACCACTATCAGATTAGAGCCATAAAGGAGACTAGACATCTCCCACCCCACTACCACTATCAGATTAGAGCCATAAAGGAGCCTAGTCATCTACCACTATCATATTAGAGCCATAAGGGAGACTAGACATCTACCACCCCACAATCACTATCAGATTAGAGCCATAAAGGAGGCTAGACATCTACCACTATCAAATTAGAGCCATAAAGGAGACTAGACATCTCTCACGCACTACCACTATCAGATTAGAGCCATACGGGAGACTAGACATCTACCACCCCACTACCACTATCAGATTAGAGCCATAAAGGAGACTAGACATCTACCACCCCACAATCACTATCAGATTAGAGCCATTAGGGACTCTAGACATATACCACTATCAGATTAGAGCCATAATGGAGGCTAGACATCTACCACTATCAGATTAGAGCCATAAAGGAGACTAGACATCTACCACTATCAGATTAGAGCCATAAAGGAGACTACCACTCTCAGATTAGAGCCATAAGGGAGACTAGACATCTCCCACCCCACTAGAGCTATCATATTAGAGCCATAAAGGAGACTAGACATCTCTCACCCCACTACCACTATCAGATTAGAGCCGTAAGGGAGACTAGACATCTACCACCCCACTACCACTATGAGATTAGAGCCATAAAGGAGACAATACATCTACCACCCCACAATCACTATCAGATTAGAGCCAAAAGGGACTCTAGATATATACCACTAGAGATCTACCACTATCAGATTAGAGCCATATATGAGACTAGACATCTACCACTATCAGATTAGAGCCACAAAGGAGAATACCACTATCAGATTAGAGCCACAAGGGAGCCTAGACATCTACCACCCTACAATCACTACCAGATTAGAGCCATAAAGGAGCCTAGACATCTACCACTATCAGATTAGAGCCATAAGGTAGCCTAGACATCTCCCACCCCACTACCACAATCAGATTAGAGCCATAAATGAGACTAGACATCTACCACTATCAGATTAGAGCCATAAGGTAGCCTAGACATCTCCCACCCTTCTACCACTATCAGATTAGAGCCACAAAGGAGCCTAGACATCTACCAAAATAAGGTTAGAGCCATAAAGGAGACTAGAAATCTACCACCATCAGATTAGAGCCATGAGGGAGACTTGACATCTACCACCCCACTACCACTATCAGATTAGAGCCATAAGGGAGACTAGACATCTACCACCCCACTACCACTATCAGATTAGAGCCATAAAGGAGACTAGACATCTATCACCCCAGTACCACTATCAGATTAGAGCCATAAGGGAGACTAGACATCTACCACCCCACTATCAGATTAGAGCCATAAAGGAGCCTCAAAATCGACCACTATCAGATTAGAGCCATAAGGGAGCCTAGACATCTCCCACCCCACTACCACAATCAGATTAGAGCCATAAAGGAGACTAGACATCTACCAAAATCAGATTAGAGCCATAAAGGAGACTACCACTATCAGATTAGAGCCATAATGTAGACTAGACATCTATCACCCCGCTACCACTATCAGATTAGAGCCATAAGGGAGCCTAGACATCTACCACCCCACTACCACTATCAGATTATAGCCATAAAGGAGCCTAGACATCTACCACTATCAGATTAGAGCCATAAGGTAGCCTAGGCATCTCCCACCCCACTACCACAATCAGATTAGAGCCATAAATGAGACTAGACATCTACCACACAACTACCACTATAAGATTAGAGCCATAAGGGAGACTAGACATCTACCAAAATCAGATTAGAGCCATAAAGGAGACTAGACATCTACCACCCCGCTACCACTATCAGATTACAGCCATAAGGGAGACTAGACATCTACCACCCCACTACCACTATAAGATTAGAGCCATAAGGGAGACTAGACATCTACCAAAATCAGATTAGAGCCATAAAGGAGACTACCACTCTCAGATTAGAGTCATAAGGGAGACTAGACATCTACCACCCCACTCCCACTACCAGATTAGAGCCATAAAGGAGCCTAGACATCTACCACTATCAGATTAGAGCCATAAGGTAGCCTAGACATCTCCCACCCCACTACCACAATCAGATTAGAGCCATAAATGAGACTAGACATCTCCCACCCCTCTACCACTATCAGATTAGAGCCACAAGGGAGACTAGACATCTACCACACAACTATCAGATTAGAGCCATAAAGGAGCCTAGACATCTACCACAATCAGATTAGAGCCATAAAGGAGACTAGACATCTACCATCCCACAATCACTATCAGATTAGAGCCATAAGGGACTCTAGACATATACCCCACAGATTAGAGCCATAATGGAGACTAGACATCTACCACTCAGATTAGAGCCATAATGGAGACTAGACATCTATCACCCCATTACCACTATCAGATTAGAGCCATAATGGAGACTAGACATCTCCCACCCCACTACCACTATCAGATTAGAGCCATAAGGGAGACTAGACATCTACCACTATCAGATTAGAGCCATAAGGGAGACTAGACATCTCCCACCCCACTACCACAATCAGATGAGAGCCATAAAGGAGACTAGACATCTCCCACCCCACTACCACTATCAGATTAGAGCCATAAGGGAGACTAGACATCTACCACCCCACAATCACTATCAGATTAGAGCCATAAGGGACTCTAGACATATACCACTAGACATCTACCACTATCAGATTAGAGCCATAAAGGAGACTAGACATCTACCACCCTACAATCACTATCAGATTAGAGTCATAAGGGAGCCTAGACATCTACCACCCCACCATCAGATTAGAGCCATAAAGGAGCCTCAAAATCGACCACTATCAGATTAGAGCCATAAGGGAGCCTAGACATCTCCCACCCCACTACCACAATCAGATTAGAGCCATAAAGGAGACTAGACATCTACCAAAATCAGATTAGAGCCATAAAGGAGACTACCACTATCAGATTAGAGCCATAATGTAGACTAGACATCTATCACCCCGCTACCACTATCAGATTAGAGCCATAAGGGAGCCTAGACATCTACCACCCCACTACCACTATCAGATTATAGCCATAAAGGAGCCTAGACATCTACCACTATCAGATTAGAGCCATAAGGTAGCCTAGGCATCTCCCACCCCACTACCACAATCAGATTAGAGCCATAAATGAGACTAGACATCTACCACACAACTACCACTATAAGATTAGAGCCATAAGGGAGACTAGACATCTACCAAAATCAGATTAGAGCCATAAAGGAGACTAGACATCTACCACCCCGCTACCACTATCAGATTACAGCCATAAGGGAGACTAGACATCTACCACCCCACTACCACTATAAGATTAGAGCCATAAGGGAGACTAGACATCTACCAAAATCAGATTAGAGCCATAAAGGAGACTACCACTCTCAGATTAGAGTCATAAGGGAGACTAGACATCTACCACCCCACTCCCACTACCAGATTAGAGCCATAAAGGAGCCTAGACATCTACCACTATCAGATTAGAGCCATAAGGTAGCCTAGACATCTCCCACCCCACTACCACAATCAGATTAGAGCCATAAATGAGACTAGACATCTCCCACCCCTCTACCACTATCAGATTAGAGCCACAAGGGAGACTAGACATCTACCACACAACTATCAGATTAGAGCCATAAAGGAGCCTAGACATCTACCACAATCAGATTAGAGCCATAAAGGAGACTAGACATCTACCATCCCACAATCACTATCAGATTAGAGCCATAAGGGACTCTAGACATATACCCCACAGATTAGAGCCATAATGGAGACTAGACATCTACCACTCAGATTAGAGCCATAATGGAGACTAGACATCTATCACCCCATTACCACTATCAGATTAGAGCCATAATGGAGACTAGACATCTCCCACCCCACTACCACTATCAGATTAGAGCCATAAGGGAGACTAGACATCTACCACTATCAGATTAGAGCCATAAGGGAGACTAGACATCTCCCACCCCACTACCACAATCAGATGAGAGCCATAAAGGAGACTAGACATCTCCCACCCCACTACCACTATCAGATTAGAGCCATAAGGGAGACTAGACATCTACCACCCCACAATCACTATCAGATTAGAGCCATAAGGGACTCTAGACATATACCACTAGACATCTACCACTATCAGATTAGAGCCATAAAGGAGACTAGACATCTACCACCCTACAATCACTATCAGATTAGAGTCATAAGGGAGCCTAGACATCTACCACCCTACAATCACTATCAGATTAGAGCCATAAAGGAGCCTAGACATCTACCACTATCAGATTAGAGCCATAAGGGAGCCTAGACATCTACCACCCCACTACCACAATCAGATTAGAGCCATAAAGGAGACTAGACATCTCCCACCCCACTACCACTATCAGATTAGAGCCATAAGGGAGACTAGACATCTCCCACCCCACTACCACTATCAGATTAGAGCCACAAAGGAGACTACCACTATCAGATTAGAGCCACAAGGGAGCCTAGACATCTACCACCATACAATCACTCTAAGATTAGAGCCATAAAGGAGGCGAGACATCTACCACTATCAGATTAGAGCCATAATGGAGATTAGACATCTACCACTATCAGATTAGAGCCATAATGGAGACTAGACATCTATCACCCCACTACCACTATCAGATTAGAGCCATAAGGGAGACTAGACATCTACCACCCCACTACCACTATCAGATTATAGCCATACAGGAGCCTAGACATCTACCACTATCAGATTAGAGCCATAAGGTAGCCTAGACATCTACCACCCCACTACCACAATCAGATTAGAGCCATAAAGGAGACTAGACATCTCCCACCCCACTACCACTATCAGATTAATGCCATATATGAGACTAGACATCTACCACTATCAGATTAGAGCCACAAAGGAGACTACCACTATCAGATTAGAGCCACAAGGGAGCCTAGACATCTACCACCATACAATCACTCTAAGATTAGAGCCATAAAGGAGGCGAGACATCTACCACTATCAGATTAGAGCCATAATGGAGATTAGACATCTACCACTATCAGATTAGAGCCATAATGGAGACTAGACATCTATCACCCCACTACCACTATCAGATTAGAGCCATAAGGGAGACTAGACATCTACCACCCCACTACCACTATCAGATTATAGCCATACAGGAGCCTAGACATCTACCACTATCAGATTAGAGCCATAAGGTAGCCTAGACATCTCCCAACCCACTACCACAATCAGATTAGAGCCATAAATGAGACTAGACATCTCCCACCCTTCTACCACTATCAGATTAGAGCCACAAAGGAGACTACCACTATCAGATTAGAGCCACAAGGGAGACTAGACATCTACCACACAACTATCAGATTAGAGCCATAAAGGAGCCTAGACATCTACCAAAATAAGATTAGAGCCATAAAGGAGACTAGACATCTACCACCATCAGATTAGAGCCATAAGGGAGACTAGACATCTACCACCCCACTACCACTATCAGATTAGAGCCATAAGGGAGACTAGACATCTACCACCCCACTACCACTATCAGATTAGAGCCATAAAGGAGACTAGACATCTATCACCCCAGTACCACTATCAGATTAGAGCCATAAGGGAGACTAGACATCTACCACCCCACTATCAGATTAGAGCCATAAAGGAGCCTCAAAATCGACCACTATCAGATTAGAGCCATAAGGGAGACTAGACATCTACCACCCCACAATCACTATCAGATTAGAGCCATAAGGGACTCTAGACATATACCACTAGACATCTACCACTATCAGATTAGAGCCATAAAGGAGACTAGACATCTACCACCCTACAATCACTATCAGATTAGAGTCATAAGGGAGCCTAGACATCTACCACCCTACAATCACTATCAGATTAGAGCCATAAAGGAGCCTAGACATCTACCACTATCAGATTAGAGCCATAAGGGAGCCTAGACATCTACCACCCTACAATCACTATCAGATTAGAGCCATAATGGAGACTAGACATCTATCACCCCACTACCACAATCAGATTAGAGCCATAAAGGAGACTAGACATCTCCCACCCCACTACCACTATCAGATTACAGCCATAAGGGAGACTAGACATCTACCACCCCACTACCACAATCAGATTAGAGCCATAAAGGAGACTAGACATCTCCCACCCCACTACCACTATCAGATTAGAGCCACAAAGGAGACTACCACTATCAGATTAGAGCCACAAGGGAGCCTAGACATCTACCACCATACAATCACTCTAAGATTAGAGCCATAAAGGAGGCGAGACATCTACCACTATCAGATTAGAGCCATAATGGAGATTAGACATCTACCACTATCAGATTAGAGCCATAATGGAGACTAGACATCTATCACCCCACTACCACTATCAGATTAGAGCCATAAGGGAGACTAGACATCTACCACCCCACTACCACTATCAGATTATAGCCATACAGGAGCCTAGACATCTACCACTATCAGATTAGAGCCATAAGGTAGCCTAGACATCTACCACCCCACTACCACAATCAGATTAGAGCCATAAAGGAGACTAGACATCTCCCACCCCACTACCACTATCAGATTAATGCCATATATGAGACTAGACATCTACCACTATCAGATTAGAGCCACAAAGGAGACTACCACTATCAGATTAGAGCCACAAGGGAGCCTAGACATCTACCACCATACAATCACTCTAAGATTAGAGCCATAAAGGAGGCGAGACATCTACCACTATCAGATTAGAGCCATAATGGAGATTAGACATCTACCACTATCAGATTAGAGCCATAATGGAGACTAGACATCTATCACCCCACTACCACTATCAGATTAGAGCCATAAGGGAGACTAGACATCTACCACCCCACTACCACTATCAGATTATAGCCATACAGGAGCCTAGACATCTACCACTATCAGATTAGAGCCATAAGGTAGCCTAGACATCTCCCAACCCACTACCACAATCAGATTAGAGCCATAAATGAGACTAGACATCTCCCACCCTTCTACCACTATCAGATTAGAGCCACAAAGGAGACTACCACTATCAGATTAGAGCCACAAGGGAGACTAGACATCTACCACACAACTATCAGATTAGAGCCATAAAGGAGCCTAGACATCTACCAAAATAAGATTAGAGCCATAAAGGAGACTAGACATCTACCACCATCAGATTAGAGCCATAAGGGAGACTAGACATCTACCACCCCACTACCACTATCAGATTAGAGCCATAAGGGAGACTAGACATCTACCACCCCACTACCACTATCAGATTAGAGCCATAAAGGAGACTAGACATCTATCACCCCAGTACCACTATCAGATTAGAGCCATAAGGGAGACTAGACATCTACCACCCCACTATCAGATTAGAGCCATAAAGGAGCCTCAAAATCGACCACTATCAGATTAGAGCCATAAGGGAGCCTAGACATCTCCCACCCCACTACCACAATCAGATTAGAGCCATAAAGGAGACTAGACATCTCCCACCCCTCTACCACTATCAGATTAGAGCCACAAGGGAGACTAGACATCTACCACACAACTATCAGATTAGAGCCATAAAGAAGCCTAGACATCTACCAAAATCAGATTAGAGCCATAAAGGAGACTACCACTCTCAGATTAGAGTCATAAGGGAGACTAGACATCTCCCACCCCACTACCACTATCAGATTAGAGCCATAAGGGAGACTAGACATCTACCAACCCACTACCACTATCAGATTAGAGCCATAAGGTAGCCTAGACATCTCCCACCCCACTACCACAATCAGATTAGAGCCATAAAAGAGACTACCACTATCAGATTAGAGCCACAAGGGAGACTAGACATCTACCACACAACTACCACTATAAGATTAGAGCCATAAGGGAGACTAGACATCTACCAAAATCAGATTAGAGCCATAAAGGAGACTAGACATCTCCTACCCCGCTACCACTATCAGATTACAGCCATAAGGGAGACTAGACATCTACCACCCCACTACCACTATAAGATTAGAGCCATAAGGGAGACTAGACATCTACCAAAATCAGATTAGAGCCATAAAGGAGACTACCACTCTCAGATTAGAGTCATAAGGGAGACTAGACATCTCCCACCCCACTACCACTATAAGATTAGAGCCATAAGGGAGACTAGATATCTACAACCCCACTACCACTATCAGATTAGAGCCATAAAGGAGACTACCACTCTCAGATTAGAGCCATAAAGGAGACTAGACATCTAACACCCCACTACCACTATCAGATTAGAGCCATAAAGGAGACTAGACATCTACCACCCCAAAATCACTATCAGATTAGAGCCATTCGGGACTCTAGACATATACCACTAGACATCTACCACTATCAGATTAGAGCCATAAAGGAGACTAGACATCTACCACCCTACAATCACTATCAGATTAGAGTCATAAGGGAGCCTAGACATCTACCACCCTACAATCACTATCAGATTAGAGCCATAAAGGAGCCTAGACATCTACCACTATCAGATTAGAGCCATAAGGGAGCCTAGACATCTACCACCCTACAATCACTATCAGATTAGAGCCATAATGGAGACTAGACATCTATCACCCCACTACCACAATCAGATTAGAGCCATAAAGGAGACTAGACATCTCCCACCCCACTACCACTATCAGATTAGAGCCATAAGGGAGACTAGACATCTACCACCCCACTACCACAATCAGATTAGAGCCATAAAGGAGACTAGACATCTCCCACCCCACTACCACTATCAGATTAGAGCCATATATGAGACTAGACATCTACCACTATCAGATTAGAGCCACAAAGGAGACTACCACTATCAGATTAGAGCCACAAGGGAGCCTAGACATCTACCACCATACAATCACTCTAAGATTAGAGCCATAAAGGAGGCGAGACATCTACCACTATCAGATTAGAGCCATAATGGAGATTAGACATCTACCACTATCAGATTAGAGCCATAATGGAGACTAGACATCTATCACCCCACTACCACTATCAGATTAGAGCCATAAGGGAGACTAGACATCTACCACCCCACTACCACTATCAGATTATAGCCATAGAGGAGCCTAGACATCTACCACTATCAGATTAGAGCCATAAGGTAGCCTAGACATCTACCACCCCACTACCACAATCAGATTAGAGCCATAAAGGAGACTAGACATCTCCCACCCCACTACCACTATCAGATTAATGCCATATATGAGACTAGACATCTACCACTATCAGATTAGAGCCACAAAGGAGACTACCACTATCAGATTAGAGCCACAAGGGAGCCTAGACATCTACCACCATACAATCACTCTAAGATTAGAGCCATAAAGGAGGCGAGACATCTACCACTATCAGATTAGAGCCATAATGGAGATTAGACATCTACCACTATCAGATTAGAGCCATAATGGAGACTAGACATCTATCACCCCACTACCACTATCAGATTAGAGCCATAAGGGAGACTAGACATCTACCACCCCACTACCACTATCAGATTATAGCCATACAGGAGCCTAGACATCTACCACTATCAGATTAGAGCCATAAGGTAGCCTAGACATCTCCCACCCCACTACCACAATCAGATTAGAGCCATAAATGAGACTAGACATCTCCCACCCTTCTACCACTATCAGATTAGAGCCACAAAGGAGACTACCACTATCAGATTAGAGCCACAAGGGAGACTAGACATCTACCACACAACTATCAGATTAGAGCCATAAAGGAGCCTAGACATCTACCAAAATAAGATTAGAGCCATAAAGGAGACTAGACATCTACCACCATCAGATTAGAGCCATAAGGGAGACTAGACATCTACCACCCCACTACCACTATCAGATTAGAGCCATAAAGGAGACTAGACATCTATCACCCCAGTACCACTATCAGATTAGAGCCATAAGGGAGCCTAGACATCTCCCACCCCACTACCACTATCAGATTAGAGCCACAAGGGAGACTAGACATCTACCACACAACTACCACTATAAGATTAGAGCCATAAGGGAGACTAGACATCTACCAAAATCAGATTAGAGCCATAAAGGAGACTAGACATCTCCTACCCCGCTACCACTATCAGATTACAGCCATAAGGGAGACTAGACATCTACCACCCCACTACCACTATAAGATTAGAGCCATAAGGGAGACTAGACATCTACCAAAATCAGATTAGAGCCATAAAGGAGACTACCACTCTCAGATTAGAGTCATAAGGGAGACTAGACATCTACCACCCCACTACCACTATCAGATTAGAGCCATAAGGGAGACTAGACATCTACCACCCCACTACCACTATCAGATTAGAGCCATAAAGGAGACTAGACATCTATCACCCCAGTACCACTATCAGATTAGAGCCATAAGGGAGACTAGACATCTACCACCCCACTATCAGATTAGAGCCATAAAGGAGCCTCAAAATCGACCACTATCAGATTAGAGCCATAAGGGAGCCTAGACATCTCCCACCCCACTACCACAATCAGATTAGAGCCATAAAGGAGACTAGACATCTCCCACCCCTCTACCACTATCAGATTAGAGCCACAAGGGAGACTAGACATCTACCACACAACTATCAGATTAGAGCCATAAAGGAGCCTAGACATCTACCAAAATCAGATTAGAGCCATAAAGGAGACTACCACTCTCAGATTAGAGTCATAAGGGAGACTAGACATCTCCCACCCCACTACCACTATCAGATTAGAGCCATAAGGGAGACTAGACATCTACCAACCCACTACCACTATCAGATTAGAGCCATAAGGTAGCCTAGACATCTCCCACCCCACTACCACAATCAGATTAGAGCCATAAAAGAGACTACCACTATCAGATTAGAGCCACAAGGGAGACTAGACATCTACCACACAACTACCACTATAAGATTAGAGCCATAAGGGAGACTAGACATCTACCAAAATCAGATTAGAGCCATAAAGGAGACTAGACATCTCCTACCCCGCTACCACTATCAGATTACAGCCATAAGGGAGACTAGACATCTACCACCCCACTACCACTATAAGATTAGAGCCATAAGGGAGACTAGACATCTACCAAAATCAGATTAGAGCCATAAAGGAGACTACCACTCTCAGATTAGAGTCATAAGGGAGACTAGACATCTCCCACCCCACTACCACTATAAGATTAGAGCCATAAGGGAGACTAGATATCTACAACCCCACTACCACTATCAGATTAGAGCCACAAAGGAGACTACCACTATCAGATTAGAGCCACAAGGGAGACTAGACATCTACCACACAACTATCAGATTAGAGCCATAAAGGAGCCTAGACATCTACCAAAATAAGATTAGAGCCATAAAGGAGACTAGACATCTACCACCATCAGATTAGAGCCATAAGGGAGACTAGACATCTACCACCCCACTACCACTATCAGATTAGAGCCATAAGGGAGACTAGACATCTACCACCCCACTACCACTATCAGATTAGAGCCATAAAGGAGACTAGACATCTATCACCCCAGTACCACTATCAGATTAGAGCCATAAGGGAGCCTAGACATCTCCCACCCCACTACCACTATCAGATTAGAGCCACAAGGGAGACTAGACATCTACCACACAACTACCACTATAAGATTAGAGCCATAAGGGAGACTAGACATCTACCAAAATCAGATTAGAGCCATAAAGGAGACTAGACATCTCCTACCCCGCTACCACTATCAGATTACAGCCATAAGGGAGACTAGACATCTACCACCCCACTACCACTATAAGATTAGAGCCATAAGGGAGACTAGACATCTACCAAAATCAGATTAGAGCCATAAAGGAGACTACCACTCTCAGATTAGAGTCATAAGGGAGACTAGACATCTACCACCCCACTACCACTATCAGATTAGAGCCATAAGGGAGACTAGACATCTACCACCCCACTACCACTATCAGATTAGAGCCATAAAGGAGACTAGACATCTATCACCCCAGTACCACTATCAGATTAGAGCCATAAGGGAGACTAGACATCTACCACCCCACTATCAGATTAGAGCCATAAAGGAGCCTCAAAATCGACCACTATCAGATTAGAGCCATAAGGGAGCCTAGACATCTCCCACCCCACTACCACAATCAGATTAGAGCCATAAAGGAGACTAGACATCTCCCACCCCTCTACCACTATCAGATTAGAGCCACAAGGGAGACTAGACATCTACCACACAACTATCAGATTAGAGCCATAAAGGAGCCTAGACATCTACCAAAATCAGATTAGAGCCATAAAGGAGACTACCACTCTCAGATTAGAGTCATAAGGGAGACTAGACATCTCCCACCCCACTACCACTATCAGATTAGAGCCATAAGGGAGACTAGACATCTACCAACCCACTACCACTATCAGATTAGAGCCATAAGGTAGCCTAGACATCTCCCACCCCACTACCACAATCAGATTAGAGCCATAAAAGAGACTACCACTATCAGATTAGAGCCACAAGGGAGACTAGACATCTACCACACAACTACCACTATAAGATTAGAGCCATAAGGGAGACTAGACATCTACCAAAATCAGATTAGAGCCATAAAGGAGACTAGACATCTCCTACCCCGCTACCACTATCAGATTACAGCCATAAGGGAGACTAGACATCTACCACCCCACTACCACTATAAGATTAGAGCCATAAGGGAGACTAGACATCTACCAAAATCAGATTAGAGCCATAAAGGAGACTACCACTCTCAGATTAGAGTCATAAGGGAGACTAGACATCTCCCACCCCACTACCACTATAAGATTAGAGCCATAAGGGAGACTAGATATCTACAACCCCACTACCACTATCAGATTAGAGCCACAAAGGAGACTACCACTATCAGATTAGAGCCACAAGGGAGACTAGACATCTACCACACAACTATCAGATTAGAGCCATAAAGGAGCCTAGACATCTACCAAAATAAGATTAGAGCCATAAAGGAGACTAGACATCTACCACCATCAGATTAGAGCCATAAGGGAGACTAGACATCTACCACCCCACTACCACTATCAGATTAGAGCCATAAGGGAGACTAGACATCTACCACCCCACTACCACTATCAGATTAGAGCCATAAAGGAGACTAGACATCTATCACCCCAGTACCACTATCAGATTAGAGCCATAAGGGAGACTAGACATCTACCACCCCACTATCAGATTAGAGCCATAAAGGAGCCTCAAAATCGACCACTATCAGATTAGAGCCATAAGGGAGCCTAGACATCTCCCACCCCACTACCACAATCAGATTAGAGCCATAAAGGAGACTAGACATCTCCCACCCCTCTACCACTATCAGATTAGAGCCACAAGGGAGACTAGACATCTACCACACAACTATCAGATTAGAGCCATAAAGGAGCCTAGACATCTACCAAAATCAGATTAGAGCCATAAAGGAGACTACCACTCTCAGATTAGAGTCATAAGGGAGACTAGACATCTCCCACCCCACTACCACTATCAGATTAGAGCCATAAGGGAGACTAGACATCTACCAACCCACTACCACTATCAGATTAGAGCCATAAGGTAGCCTAGACATCTCCCACCCCACTACCACAATCAGATTAGAGCCATAAAAGAGACTACCACTATCAGATTAGAGCCACAAGGGAGACTAGACATCTACCACACAACTACCACTATAAGATTAGAGCCATAAGGGAGACTAGACATCTACCAAAATCAGATTAGAGCCATAAAGGAGACTAGACATCTCCTACCCCGCTACCACTATCAGATTACAGCCATAAGGGAGACTAGACATCTACCACCCCACTACCACTATAAGATTAGAGCCATAAGGGAGACTAGACATCTACCAAAATCAGATTAGAGCCATAAAGGAGACTACCACTCTCAGATTAGAGTCATAAGGGAGACTAGACATCTCCCACCCCACTACCACTATAAGATTAGAGCCATAAGGGAGACTAGATATCTACAACCCCACTACCACTATCAGATTAGAGCCATAAAGGAGACTACCACTCTCAGATTAGAGCCATAAAGGAGACTAGACATCTAACACCCCACTACCACTATCAGATTAGAGCCATAAAGGAGACTAGACATCTACCACCCCACAATCACTATCAGATTAGAGCCATTCGGGACTCTAGACGTATACCACCATCAGATTAGAGTCATAAGGGAGACTAGACATCTACCACCCCACTACCACTATCAGATTAGAGCCATAAGGGAGCGTAGACATCTACCACCCTACAATCACTATCAGATTAGAGCCATAAAGGAGGCTAGACATCTACCAAAATCAGATTAGAGCCATAAAGGAGACTACAACTCTCAGATTAGAGTCATAAGGGAGACTAGACATCTCCCACCCCACTACCACTATCAGATTAGAGCCATAAAGGAGGCTAGACATCTACCACTATCAGATTAGAGCCATAATGTAGACTAGACATCTATCACCCCACTACCACTATGAGATTAGAGCCATGAGGGAGACTAGACATGTACCACCCCACTACCACTATCAGATTAGAGCCATAAAGGAGGCTAGACATCTACCACTATCAGATTAGAGCCATAAGGGAGTCTAGACATGTACCACCCCACGACCACTATCAGAATAGAGCCATAAGGGAGACTAGACATCTACAACCCCACTACCACTTTCAGATTAGAGCCATATAAAGGAGACTACCACTCTCAGATTAGAGTCATAAGGGAGACTAGACATCTCCCACCCCACTACCACTATCAGATTAGGGCCATAAAGGAGCCTAGACATCTACCACTATCAGATTAGAGCCATAAGGTAGCCTAGACATCTCCCACCCCACTACCACAATCATCTTAGAGCCATAAAGGAGACTAGACATCTCCCACCCCTCTACCACTATCAGATTAGAGCCATAAAGGAGACTACCACTATCAGATTAGAGCCACAAGGGAGACTAGACATCTACCACACAACTATCAGATTAGAGCCATAAAGGAGACTAGACATCTACCTAAATCAGATTAGAGCCATAAAGGAGACTACCACTCTCAGATTAGAGTCATAAGGGAGACTAGACATCTACCACCCCACTACCACTATCAGATTAGAGCCATAAGGGAGACTAGACATCTACCACCCCACTACCACTATCAGATTAGAGCCATAAAGGAGACTAGACATCTATCACCCCAGTACCACTATCAGATTAGAGCCATAAGGGAGACTAGACATCTACCACCCCACTATCAGATTAGAGCCATAAAGGAGCCTCAAAATCGACCACTATCAGATTAGAGCCATAAGGGAGCCTAGACATCTCCCACCCCACTACCACAATCAGATTAGAGCCATAAAGGAGACTAGACATCTCCCACCCCTCTACCACTATCAGATTAGAGCCACAAGGGAGACTAGACATCTACCACACAACTATCAGATTAGAGCCATAAAGGAGCCTAGACATCTACCAAAATCAGATTAGAGCCATAAAGGAGACTACCACTCTCAGATTAGAGTCATAAGGGAGACTAGACATCTCCCACCCCACTACCACTATCAGATTAGAGCCATAAGGGAGACTAGACATCTACCAACCCACTACCACTATCAGATTAGAGCCATAAGGTAGCCTAGACATCTCCCACCCCACTACCACAATCAGATTAGAGCCATAAAAGAGACTACCACTATCAGATTAGAGCCACAAGGGAGACTAGACATCTACCACACAACTACCACTATAAGATTAGAGCCATAAGGGAGACTAGACATCTACCAAAATCAGATTAGAGCCATAAAGGAGACTAGACATCTCCTACCCCGCTACCACTATCAGATTACAGCCATAAGGGAGACTAGACATCTACCACCCCACTACCACTATAAGATTAGAGCCATAAGGGAGACTAGACATCTACCAAAATCAGATTAGAGCCATAAAGGAGACTACCACTCTCAGATTAGAGTCATAAGGGAGACTAGACATCTCCCACCCCACTACCACTATAAGATTAGAGCCATAAGGGAGACTAGATATCTACAACCCCACTACCACTATCAGATTAGAGCCACAAAGGAGACTACCACTATCAGATTAGAGCCACAAGGGAGACTAGACATCTACCACACAACTATCAGATTAGAGCCATAAAGGAGCCTAGACATCTACCAAAATAAGATTAGAGCCATAAAGGAGACTAGACATCTACCACCATCAGATTAGAGCCATAAGGGAGACTAGACATCTACCACCCCACTACCACTATCAGATTAGAGCCATAAGGGAGACTAGACATCTACCACCCCACTACCACTATCAGATTAGAGCCATAAAGGAGACTAGACATCTATCACCCCAGTACCACTATCAGATTAGAGCCATAAGGGAGACTAGACATCTACCACCCCACTATCAGATTAGAGCCATAAAGGAGCCTCAAAATCGACCACTATCAGATTAGAGCCATAAGGGAGCCTAGACATCTCCCACCCCACTACCACAATCAGATTAGAGCCATAAAGGAGACTAGACATCTCCCACCCCTCTACCACTATCAGATTAGAGCCACAAGGGAGACTAGACATCTACCACACAACTATCAGATTAGAGCCATAAAGGAGCCTAGACATCTACCAAAATCAGATTAGAGCCATAAAGGAGACTACCACTCTCAGATTAGAGTCATAAGGGAGACTAGACATCTCCCACCCCACTACCACTATCAGATTAGAGCCATAAGGGAGACTAGACATCTACCAACCCACTACCACTATCAGATTAGAGCCATAAGGTAGCCTAGACATCTCCCACCCCACTACCACAATCAGATTAGAGCCATAAAAGAGACTACCACTATCAGATTAGAGCCACAAGGGAGACTAGACATCTACCACACAACTACCACTATAAGATTAGAGCCATAAGGGAGACTAGACATCTACCAAAATCAGATTAGAGCCATAAAGGAGACTAGACATCTCCTACCCTGCTACCACTATCAGATTACAGCCATAAGGGAGACTAGACATCTACCACCCCACTACCACTATAAGATTAGAGCCATAAGGGAGACTAGACATCTACCAAAATCAGATTAGAGCCATAAAGGAGACTACCACTCTCAGATTAGAGTCATAAGGGAGACTAGACATCTCCCACCCCACTACCACTATAAGATTAGAGCCATAAGGGAGACTAGATATCTACAACCCCACTACCACTATCAGATTAGAGCCATAAAGGAGACTACCACTCTCAGATTAGAGCCATAAAGGAGACTAGACATCTAACACCCCACTACCACAATCAGATTAGAGCCATAAAGGAGACTAGACATCTCCCACCCCTCTACCACTATCAGATTAGAGCCACAAGGGAGACTAGACATCTACCACACAACTATCAGATTAGAGCCATAAAGGAGCCTAGACATCTACCAAAATCAGATTAGAGCCATAAAGGAGACTACCACTCTCAGATTAGAGTCATAAGGGAGACTAGACATCTCCCACCCCACTACCACAATCAGATTAGAGCCATAAAGGAGACTAGACATCTCCCACCCCTCTACCACTATCAGATTAGAGCCACAAGGGAGACTAGACATCTACCACACAACTATCAGATTAGAGCCATAAAGGAGCCTAGACATCTACCAAAATCAGATTAGAGCCATAAAGGAGACTACCACTCTCAGATTAGAGTCATAAGGGAGACTAGACATCTCCCACCCCACTACCACTATCAGATTAGAGCCATAAGGGAGACTAGACATCTACCAACCCACTACCACTATCAGATTAGAGCCATAAGGTAGCCTAGACATCTCCCACCCCACTACCACAATCAGATTAGAGCCATAAAAGAGACTACCACTATCAGATTAGAGCCACAAGGGAGACTAGACATCTACCACACAACTACCACTATAAGATTAGAGCCATAAGGGAGACTAGACATCTACCAAAATCAGATTAGAGCCATAAAGGAGACTAGACATCTCCTACCCCGCTACCACTATCAGATTACAGCCATAAGGGAGACTAGACATCTACCACCCCACTACCACTATAAGATTAGAGCCATAAGGGAGACTAGACATCTACCAAAATCAGATTAGAGCCATAAAGGAGACTACCACTCTCAGATTAGAGTCATAAGGGAGACTAGACATCTCCCACCCCACTACCACTATAAGATTAGAGCCATAAGGGAGACTAGATATCTACAACCCCACTACCACTATCAGATTAGAGCCACAAAGGAGACTACCACTATCAGATTAGAGCCACAAGGGAGACTAGACATCTACCACACAACTATCAGATTAGAGCCATAAAGGAGCCTAGACATCTACCAAAATAAGATTAGAGCCATAAAGGAGACTAGACATCTACCACCATCAGATTAGAGCCATAAGGGAGACTAGACATCTACCACCCCACTACCACTATCAGATTAGAGCCATAAGGGAGACTAGACATCTACCACCCCACTACCACTATCAGATTAGAGCCATAAAGGAGACTAGACATCTATCACCCCAGTACCACTATCAGATTAGAGCCATAAGGGAGACTAGACATCTACCACCCCACTATCAGATTAGAGCCATAAAGGAGCCTCAAAATCGACCACTATCAGATTAGAGCCATAAGGGAGCCTAGACATCTCCCACCCCACTACCACAATCAGATTAGAGCCATAAAGGAGACTAGACATCTCCCACCCCTCTACCACTATCAGATTAGAGCCACAAGGGAGACTAGACATCTACCACACAACTATCAGATTAGAGCCATAAAGGAGCCTAGACATCTACCAAAATCAGATTAGAGCCATAAAGGAGACTACCACTCTCAGATTAGAGTCATAAGGGAGACTAGACATCTCCCACCCCACTACCACTATCAGATTAGAGCCATAAGGGAGACTAGACATCTACCAACCCACTACCACTATCAGATTAGAGCCATAAGGTAGCCTAGACATCTCCCACCCCACTACCACAATCAGATTAGAGCCATAAAAGAGACTACCACTATCAGATTAGAGCCACAAGGGAGACTAGACATCTACCACACAACTACCACTATAAGATTAGAGCCATAAGGGAGACTAGACATCTACCAAAATCAGATTAGAGCCATAAAGGAGACTAGACATCTCCTACCCCGCTACCACTATCAGATTACAGCCATAAGGGAGACTAGACATCTACCACCCCACTACCACTATAAGATTAGAGCCATAAGGGAGACTAGACATCTACCAAAATCAGATTAGAGCCATAAAGGAGACTACCACTCTCAGATTAGAGTCATAAGGGAGACTAGACATCTCCCACCCCACTACCACTATAAGATTAGAGCCATAAGGGAGACTAGATATCTACAACCCCACTACCACTATCAGATTAGAGCCATAAAGGAGACTACCACCATCAGATTAGAGTCATAAGGGAGACTAGACATCTACCACCCCACTACCACTATCAGATTAGAGCCATAAGGGAGCGTAGACATCTACCACCCTACAATCACTATCAGATTAGAGCCATAAAGGAGGCTAGACATCTACCAAAATCAGATTAGAGCCATAAAGGAGACTACAACTCTCAGATTAGAGTCATAAGGGAGACTAGACATCTCCCACCCCACTACCACTATCAGATTAGAGCCATAAAGGAGGCTAGACATCTACCACTATCAGATTAGAGCCATAATGTAGACTAGACATCTATCACCCCACTACCACTATGAGATTAGAGCCATGAGGGAGACTAGACATGTACCACCCCACTACCACTATCAGATTAGAGCCATAAAGGAGGCTAGACATCTACCACTATCAGATTAGAGCCATAAGGGAGTCTAGACATGTACCACCCCACGACCACTATCAGAATAGAGCCATAAGGGAGACTAGACATCTACAACCCCACTACCACTTTCAGATTAGAGCCATATAAAGGAGACTACCACTCTCAGATTAGAGTCATAAGGGAGACTAGACATCTCCCACCCCACTACCACTATCAGATTAGGGCCATAAAGGAGCCTAGACATCTACCACTATCAGATTAGAGCCATAAGGTAGCCTAGACATCTCCCACCCCACTACCACAATCATCTTAGAGCCATAAAGGAGACTAGACATCTCCCACCCCTCTACCACTATCAGATTAGAGCCATAAAGGAGACTACCACTATCAGATTAGAGCCACAAGGGAGACTAGACATCTACCACACAACTATCAGATTAGAGCCATAAAGGAGACTAGACATCTACCTAAATCAGATTAGAGCCATAAAGGAGACTACCACTCTCAGATTAGAGTCATAAGGGAGACTAGACATCTCCCACCCCACTACCACTATCAGATTAGAGCCATAAGGGAGACTAGATATCTACAACCCCACTACCACTATCAGATTAGAGCCATAAAGGAGACTACCACTCTCAGATTAGAGCCATAAAGGAGACTAGACATCTAACACCCCACTACCACTATCAGATTAGAGCCATAAAGGAGACTAGACATCTACCACCCCACAATCACTATCAGATTAGAGCCATTCGGGACTCTAGACATATACCACTAGACATCTACCACTATCAGATTAGAGCCATAAAGGAGACTAGACATCTACCACCCTACAATCACTATCAGATTAGAGTCATAAGGGAGCCTAGACATCTACCACCCTACAATCACTATCAGATTAGAGCCATAAAGGAGCCTAGACATCTACCACTATCAGATTAGAGCCATAAGGGAGCCTAGACATCTACCACCCTACAATCACTATCAGATTAGAGCCATAATGGAGACTAGACATCTATCACCCCACTACCACTATCAGATTAGACCCATATATGAGACTAGACATCTACCACTATCAGATTAGAGCCACAAAGGAGACTACCACTATCAGATTAGAGCCACAAGGGAGCCTAGACATCTACCACCATACAATCACTCTAAGATTAGAGCCATAAAGGAGGCGAGACATCTACCACTATCAGATTAGAGCCATAATGGAGATTAGACATCTACCACTATCAGATTAGAGCCATAATGGAGACTAGACATCTATCACCCCACTACCACTATCAGATTAGAGCCATAAGGGAGACTAGACATCTACCACCCCACTACCACTATCAGATTATAGCCATACAGGAGCCTAGACATCTACCACTATCAGATTAGAGCCATAAGGTAGCCTAGACATCTACCACCCCACTACCACAATCAGATTAGAGCCATAAAGGAGACTAGACATCTCCCACCCCACTACCACTATCAGATTAATGCCATATATGAGACTAGACATCTACCACTATCAGATTAGAGCCACAAAGGAGACTACCACTATCAGATTAGAGCCACAAGGGAGCCTAGACATCTACCACCATACAATCACTCTAAGATTAGAGCCATAAAGGAGGCGAGACATCTACCACTATCAGATTAGAGCCATAATGGAGATTAGACATCTACCACTATCAGATTAGAGCCATAATGGAGACTAGACATCTATCACCCCACTACCACTATCAGATTAGAGCCATAAGGGATACTAGACATCTACCACCCCACTACCACTATCAGATTATAGCCATACAGGAGCCTAGACATCTACCACTATCAGATTAAAGCCATAAGGTAGCCTAGACATCTCCCACCCCACTACCACAATCAGATTAGAGCCATAAATGAGACTAGACATCTCCCACCCTTCTACCACTATCAGATTAGAGCCACAAAGGAGACTACCACTATCAGATTAGAGCCACAAGGGAGACTAGACATCTACCACACAACTATCAGATTAGAGCCATAAAGGAGCCTAGACATCTACCAAAATAAGATTAGAGCCATAAAGGAGACTAGACATCTACCACCATCAGATTAGAGCCATAAGGGAGACTAGACATCTACCACCCCACTACCACTATCAGATTAGAGCCATAAGGGAGACTAGACATCTACCACCCCACTACCACTATCAGATTAGAGCCATAAAGGAGACTAGACATCTATCACCCCAGTACCACTATCAGATTAGAGCCATAAGGGAGACTAGACATCTACCACCCCACTATCAGATTAGAGCCATAAAGGAGCCTCAAAATCGACCACTATCAGATTAGAGCCATAAGGGAGCCTAGACATCTCCCACCCCACTACCACAATCAGATTAGAGCCATAAAGGAGACTAGACATCTCCCACCCCTCTACCACTATCAGATTAGAGCCACAAGGGAGACTAGACATCTACCACACAACTATCAGATTAGAGCCATAAAGGAGCCTAGACATCTACCAAAATCAGATTAGAGCCATAAAGGAGACTACCACTCTCAGATTAGAGTCATAAGGGAGACTAGACATCTCCCACCCCACTACCACTATCAGATTAGAGCCATAAGGGAGACTAGACATCTACCAACCCACTACCACTATCAGATTAGAGCCATAAAGTAGCCTAGACATATCCCACCCCACTACCACAATCAGATTAGAGCCATAAAAGAGACTACCACTATCAGATTAGAGCCACAAGGGAGACTAGACATCTACCACACAACTACCACTATAAGATTAGAGCCATAAGGGAGACTAGACATCTACCAAAATCAGATTAGAGCCATAAAGGAGACTAGACATCTCCTACCCCGCTACCACTATCAGATTACAGCCATAAGGGAGACTAGACATCTACCACCCCACTACCACTATAAGATTAGAGCCATAAGGGAGACTAGACATCTACCAAAATCAGATTAGAGCCATAAAGGAGACTGCCACTCTCAGATTAGAGTCATAAGGGAGACTAGACATCTCCCACCCCACTACCACTATAAGATTAGAGCCATAAGGGAGACTAGATATCTACAACCCCACTACCACTATCAGATTAGAGCCACAAAGGAGACTACCACTATCAGATTAGAGCCACAAGGGAGACTAGACATCTACCACACAACTATCAGATTAGAGCCATAAAGGAGCCTAGACATCTACCAAAATAAGATTAGAGCCATAAAGGAGACTAGACATCTACCACCATCAGATTAGAGCCATAAGGGAGACTAGACATCTACCACCCCACTACCACTATCAGATTAGAGCCATAAGGGAGACTAGACATCTACCACCCCACTACCACTATCAGATTAGAGCCATAAAGGAGACTAGACATCTATCACCCCAGTACCACTATCAGATTAGAGCCATAAGGGAGACTAGACATCTACCACCCCACTATCAGATTAGAGCCATAAAGGAGCCTCAAAATCGACCACTATCAGATTAGAGCCATAAGGGAGCCTAGACATCTCCCACCCCACTACCACAATCAGATTAGAGCCATAAAGGAGACTAGACATCTCCCACCCCTCTACCACTATCAGATTAGAGCCACAAGGGAGACTAGACATCTACCACACAACTATCAGATTAGAGCCATAAAGGAGCCTAGACATCTACCAAAATCAGATTAGAGCCATAAAGGAGACTACCAATCTCAGATTAGAGTCATAAGGGAGACTAGACATCTCCCACCCCACTACCACTATCAGATTAGAGCCATAAGGGAGACTAGACATCTACCAACCCACTACCACTATCAGATTAGAGCCATAAGGTAGCCTAGACATCTCCCACCCCACTACCACAATCAGATTAGAGCCATAAAAGAGACTACCACTATCAGATTAGAGCCACAAGGGAGACTAGACATCTACCACACAACTACCACTATAAGATTAGAGCCATAAGGGAGACTAGACATCTACCAAAATCAGATTAGAGCCATAAAGGAGACTAGACATCTCCTACCCCGCTACCACTATCAGATTACAGCCATAAGGGAGACTAGACATCTACCACCCCACTACCACTATAAGATTAGAGCCATAAGGGAGACTAGACATCTACCAAAATCAGATTAGAGCCATAAAGGAGACTACCACTCTCAGATTAGAGTCATAAGGGAGACTAGACATCTCCCACCCCACTACCACTATAAGATTAGAGCCATAAGGGAGACTAGATATCTACAACCCCACTACCACTATCAGATTAGAGCCATAAAGGAGACTACCACTCTCAGATTAGAGCCATAAAGGAGACTAGACATCTAACACCCCACTACCACTATCAGATTAGAGCCATAAAGGAGACTAGACATCTACCACCCCACAATCACTATCAGATTAGAGCCATTCGGGACTCTAGACGTATACCACCATCAGATTAGAGTCATAAGGGAGACTAGACATCTACCACCCCACTACCACTATCAGATTAGAGCCATAAGGGAGCGTAGACATCTACCACCCTACAATCACTATCAGATTAGAGCCATAAAGGAGGCTAGACATCTACCAAAATCAGATTAGAGCCATAAAGGAGACTACAACTCTCAGATTAGAGTCATAAGGGAGACTAGACATCTCCCACCCCACTACCACTATCAGATTAGAGCCATAAAGGAGGCTAGACATCTACCACTATCAGATTAGAGCCATAATGTAGACTAGACATCTATCACCCCACTACCACTATGAGATTAGAGCCATGAGGGAGACTAGACATGTACCACCCCACTACCACTATCAGATTAGAGCCATAAAGGAGGCTAGACATCTACCACTATCAGATTAGAGCCATAAGGGAGTCTAGACATGTACCACCCCACGACCACTATCAGAATAGAGTCATAAGGGAGACTAGACATCTACAACCCCACTACCACTTTCAGATTAGAGCCATATAAAGGAGACTACCACTCTTAGATTAGAGTCATAAGGGAGACTAGACATCTCCCACCCCACTACCACTATCAGATTAGAGCCATAAAGGAGCCTAGACATCTACCACTATCAGATTAGAGCCATAAGGTAGCCTAGACATCTCCCACCCCACTACCACAATCATCTTAGAGCCATAAAGGAGACTAGACATCTCCCACCCCTCTACCACTATCAGATTAGAGCCATAAAGGAGACTACCACTATCAGATTAGAGCCACAAGGGAGACTAGACATCTACCACACAACTATCAGATTAGAGCCATAAAGGAGACTAGACATCTACCTAAATCAGATTAGAGCCATAAAGGAGACTACCACTCTCAGATTAGAGTCATAAGGGAGACTAGACATCTCCCACCCCACTACCACTATCAGATTAGAGCCATAAGGGAGACTAGATATCTACAACCCCACTACCACTATCAGATTAGAGCCATAAAGGAGACTACCACTCTCAGATTAGAGCCATAAAGGAGACTAGACATCTAACACCCCACTACCACTATCAGATTAGAGCCATAAAGGAGACTAGACATCTCCCACCCCACTACCACTATCAGATTAGAGCCATAAGGGAGAATAGACATCTACAACCCCACGACCACTGTCAGATTAGAGCCATAAAGGAGACTAGACATCTACAACCCCACGAACACTGTCAGATTAGAGCCATAAAGGAGACTAGACATCTACCACTATCAGATTAGAGCCATAAAGGAGACTACCACTCTCAGATTAGAGCCATAAGGGAGAATAGACATCTACCACCCCACTACCACTATCAGATTAGAGCCATAAAGGAGACTAGACATCTACCACCCCACAATCACTCTCAGATTAGAGCCATAAGGGAGCCTAGACATCTCCCACCCCACTACCACTCTCAGATTAGAGTCATAAGGGAGACTAGACATCTCCCACCCCACTACCACTATCAGATTAGAGCCATAAAGGAGACTAGACATCTACCACTTTCAGATTAGAGCCATAAAGGAGGCTAGACATCTACCACTATCAGATTAGAGCTATAATGTAGACTAGACATCTATCACCCCACTACCAATTTCAGATTAGAGCCATGAGGGAGACTAGACATGTACCACCCCACTACACCTATCAGATTAGAGCCATAAAGGAGGATAGACATCTACCACTATCAGATTAGAGCCATAATGTAGACTAGACATCTATCACCCCACAATCACTATCAGATTAGAGCCATTAGGGAGACTAGACATCTACAACCCCACTACCACTCTCAGATTAGAGCCATAAGGGAGACTAGACATCTACAACCCCACTACCACTGTCAGATTAGAGCCATAAAGGAGACTAGACATCTACCACTATCAGATTAGAGCCATAAAGGAGACTACCACTCTCAGATTAGAGCCATAAGGGAGACTAGACATCTACCACCCCACTACCACTATCAGATTAGAGCCATAAAGGAGACTAGACATCTACAACCCCACTACCACTATCAGATTAGAGCCATAAAGGAGACTAGACATCTACCACTATCAGATTAGAGCCATAAGGGAGTCTAGACATGTACCACCTCACGACAACTATCAGATTAGAGCCATAAGGGAGACTAGACATCTACAACAACACTACCACTATCAGATTAGAGCCATAAAGGAGACTAGACATCTACCACCCCACAATCACTATCAGATTAGAGCCATTAGGGACTCTAGACATATACCACTATCAGATTAGAGCCATAATGGAGGCTAGACATCTACCACTATCAGATTAGAGCCATAAAGGAGACTCGACATCTACCACTATCAGATTATAGCCATAAAGGAGACTACCACTCTCAGATTAGAGCCATAAGGGAGCCTAGACATCTCCCACCCCACTACCACTATCAGATTAGAGCCATAAAGGAGCCTAGACATCTCCCACCCCACTACCACTATCAGATTAGAGCCATAAAGGAGACTAGACATCTACCACCCCACAATCACTATCAGATTAGAGCCATAAGGGAGCCTAGACATCTACCACCCCACAATCACTATCAGATTAGAGCCATTAGAGACTCTAGACATATACCACTATCAGATTAGAGCCATAATGGAGGCTAGACATCTACCACTATAAGATTAGAGCCATAAAGGAGACTAGACATCTACCACTATCAGATTATAGCCATAAAGGAGACTACCACTCTCAGATTAGAGCCATAAAGGAGACTAGACATCTCCCACCCCACTACCACTATCAGATTAGAGCCATAAAGGAGAGTAGACATCTACCACCCCACAATCACTATCAGATTAGAGCCATTAGGGACTCTAGACATATACCACTATCAGATTAGAGCCATAATGGAGGCTAGACATCTACCACTATAAGATTAGAGCCATAAAGGAGACTAGACATCTACCACCCCACAATCACTATCAGATTAGAGCCATTAGGGACTCTAGACATATACCACTATCAGATTATAGCCATAAAGGAGACTACCACTCTCAGATTAGAGCCATAAGGGAGACTAGACATCTCCCACCCCACTACCACTATCAGATTAGAGCCATAAAGGAGACTAGACATCTCTCACCCCACTACCACTATCAGATTAGAGCCATAAGGGAGACTAGACATCTACCACCCCACTACCACTATCAGATTAGAGCCATAAAGGAGACTAGACATCTCCCACCCCACTACCACTATCAGATTAGAGCCATAAAGGAGACTAGACATCTCTCACCCCACTACCACTATCAGATTAGAGCCATGAGGGAAGCTAGACATGTACCACCCCACTACCACTATCAGATTAGAGCCATAAGGGAGCGTAGACATCTACCACCCTACAATCACTATCAGATTAGAGCCATAAAGGAGGCTAGACATCTACCACTATCAGTTTAGAGCCATAATGGAGACTAGACATCTATCACCCCACTACCACCATCAGATTAGAGCCATAAGGGAGCCTCGACATCTACCAATATCAGATTAGAGCCATAAGGGAGCCTAGACATCTCCCACCCCACTACCACAATCAGATTAGAGCCATAAAGGAGACTAGACATCTCCCACCCCACTAACACTATCAGATTAGAGCCATAAAGGAGCCTAGACATCTACAACCCTACAATCACTACCAGATTAGAGCCATAAAGGAGGCTAGACATCTACCACTATCAGATTAGAGCCATAATGTAGACTAGACATCTATCACCCCACTACCACTATCAGATTAGAGCCATAAAGGAGACTAGACATCTCCCACCCCACTACCACTATCAGATTAGAGCCATACAGGAGACTAGACATCTCTCACCCCACTACCACTATCAGATTAGAGCCATGAGGGAAGCTAGACATGTACCACCCCACTACCACTATCAGATTAGAGCCATAAGGGAGCGTAGACATCTACCACCCTACAATCACTATCAGATTAGAGCCATAAAGGAGGCTAGACATCTACCACCCCACAATCACTATCAGATTAGAGCCATTAGGGACTCTAGACATATACCACTATCAGATTAGAGCCATAATGGAGGCTAGACATCTACCACTATAAGATTAGATCCATAAAGGAGACTAGACATCTACCACTATCAGATTATAGCCATAAAGGAGACTACCACTCTCAGATTAGAGCCATAAAGGAGACTAGACATCTCTCACCCCACTACCACTATCAGATTAGAGCCATAAGGGAGACTAGACATCTACCACCCCCACTACCACTATCAGATTATAGCCATAAAGGAGACTACCACTCTCAGATTAGAGCCATAAAGGAGACTAGACATCTCCCACCCCACTACCACTATCAGATTAGAGCCATAAAGGAGAGTAGACATCTACCACCCCCACAATCACTATCAGATTAGAGCCATTAGGGACTCTAGACATATACCACTATCAGATTAGAGCCATAATGGAGGCTAGACATCTACCACTATAAGATTAGAGCCATAAAGGAGACTAGACATCTACCACCCCACAATCACTATCAGATTAGAGCCATTAGGGACTCTAGACATATACCACTATCAGATTATAGCCATAAAGGAGACTACCACTCTCAGATTAGAGCCATAAGGGAGACTAGACATCTCCCACCCCACTACCACTATCAGATTAGAGCCATAAAGGAGACTAGACATCTCTCACCCCACTACCACTATCAGATTAGAGCCATAAGGGAGACTAGACATCTACCACCCCACTACCACTATCAGATTAGAGCCATAAAGGAGACTAGACATCTCCCACCCCACTACCACTATCAGATTAGAGCCATAAAGGAGACTAGACATCTCTCACCCCACTACCACTATCAGATTAGAGCCATGAGGGAAGCTAGACATGTACCACCCCACTACCACTATCAGATTAGAGCCATAAGGGAGCGTAGACATCTACCACCCTACAATCACTATCAGATTAGAGCCATAAAGGAGGCTAGACATCTACCACTATCAGTTTAGAGCCATAATGGAGACTAGACATCTATCACCCCACTACCACCATCAGATTAGAGCCATAAGGGAGCCTCGACATCTACCAATATCAGATTAGAGCCATAAGGGAGCCTAGACATCTCCCACCCCACTACCACAATCAGATTAGAGCCATAAAGGAGACTAGACATCTCCCACCCCACTAACACTATCAGATTAGAGCCATAAAGGAGCCTAGACATCTACAACCCTACAATCACTACCAGATTAGAGCCATAAAGGAGGCTAGACATCTACCACTATCAGATTAGAGCCATAATGTAGACTAGACATCTATCACCCCACTACCACTATCAGATTAGAGCCATAAAGGAGACTAGACATCTCCCACCCCACTACCACTATCAGATTAGAGCCATACAGGAGACTAGACATCTCTCACCCCACTACCACTATCAGATTAGAGCCATGAGGGAAGCTAGACATGTACCACCCCACTACCACTATCAGATTAGAGCCATAAGGGAGCGTAGACATCTACCACCCTACAATCACTATCAGATTAGAGCCATAAAGGAGGCTAGACATCTACCACCCCACAATCACTATCAGATTAGAGCCATTAGGGACTCTAGACATATACCACTATCAGATTAGAGCCATAATGGAGGCTAGACATCTACCACTATAAGATTAGATCCATAAAGGAGACTAGACATCTACCACTATCAGATTATAGCCATAAAGGAGACTACCACTCTCAGATTAGAGCCATAAAGGAGACTAGACATCTCTCACCCCACTACCACTATCAGATTAGAGCCATAAGGGAGACTAGACATCTACCACCCCCACTACCACTATCAGATTAGAGCCATAAAGGAGACTAGACATCTACCACCCCACAATCACTATCAGATTAGAGCCATTAGGGACTCTAGACATATACCACTATCAGATTAGAGCCATAATGGAGGCTAGACATCTACCACTATAAGATTAGAGCCATAAAGGAGACTAGACATCTACCACTATCAGATTATAGCCATAAAGGAGACTACCACTCTCAGATTAGAGCCATAAGGGAGACTAGACATCTCCCACCCCACTACCACTATCAGATTAGAGCCATAAAGGAGACTAGACATCTCCCACCCCACTACCACTATCAGATTAGAGCCATAAGGGAGACTAGACATCTACCACCCCACTACCACTATCAGATTAGAACCATAAAGGAGCCTAGACATCTACAACCCTACAATCACTATCAGATTAGAGCCATAAAGGAGGCTAGACATCTACCACTATCAGATTAGAGCCATTAGGGACTCTAGACATATACCACTATCAGATTAGAGCCATAATGGAGGCTAGACATCTACCACTATAAGATTAGAGCCATAAAGGAGACTAGACATCTACCACTATCAGATTATAGCCATAAAGGAGACTACCACTCTCAGATTAGAGCCATAAGGGAGACTAGACATCTCCCACCCCACTACCACTATCAGATTAGAGCCATAAAGGAGACTAGACATCTCTCACCCCACTACCACTATCAGATTAGAGCCATAAGGGAGACTAGACATCTACCACCCCACTACCACTATCAGATTAGAGCCATAAAGGAGACTAGACATCTCCCACCCCACTACCACTATCAGATTAGAGCCATAAAGGAGACTTGACATCTCTCACCCCACTACCACCATCAGATTAGAGCCATAAGGGAGCCTCGACATCTACCAATATAAGATTAGAGCCATAAGGGAGCCTAGACATCTCCCACCCCACTACCACAATCAGATTAGAGCCAAAAAGGAGGCTAGACATCTACCACTATCAGATTAGAGCCATAATGTAGACTAGACATCTATCACCCCACTACCACTATCAGATTAGAGCCATAAAGGAGACTAGACATCTCCCACCCCACTACCACTATCAGATTAGAGCCATAAAGGAGACTAGACATCTCTCACCCCACTACCACTATCAGATTAGAGCCATGAGGGAAGCTAGACATGTACCACCCCACTACCACTATCAGATTAGAGCCA